>NC_060193.1:16211713-16511713 GCF_021184085.1 Oncorhynchus gorbuscha
TAAACTGTTAACCTTTGAGTTGTTTCTGTTTTAACGCTGTCAACACATGGAATTAACCCTGTAAACACATGGAATTAACCCTGTAAACACATGGAATTAACCCTGTAAACACATGGAATTAACCCTGTAACCACATGGAATTAACCCTGTAAACACATGGAATTAACCCTGTAACCACATGGAATTAACCCTGTAACCACATGGAATTAACCCTGTAACCACATGGAATTAACCCTGTAACCACATGGAATTAACCCTGTAACCACATGGAAATAACCCTGTAACCACATGGAATTAACCCTGTAACCACATGGAATTAACCCTGTAACCACATGGAAATAACCCTGTAACCACGTGGAATTAACCCTGTAACCACATGGAATTAACCCTGTAAACACATGGAATTAACCCTGTAAACACGTGGAATTAACCCTGTAAACACGTGGAATTAACCCTGTAACCACATGGAATTAACCCTGTAAACACGTGGAATTAACCCTGTAACCACATGGAATTAACCCTGTAAACACATGGAATTAACCCTGTAAACACGTGGAATTAACCCTGTAAACACGTGGAATTAACCCTGTAACCACATGGAATTAACCCTGTAAACACATGGAATTAACCCTGTAAACACATGGAATTAACCCTGTAAACACGTGGAATTAACCCTGTAAACACATGGAATTAACCCTGTAAACACATGGAATTAACCCTGTAAACACATGGAATTAACCCTGTAAACACATGGAATTAACCCTGTAAACACATGGAATTAACCCTGTAAACACATGGAATTAACCCTGTAAACACATGGAATTAACCCTGTAAACACATGGAATTAACCCTGTAACCACATGGAATTAACCCTGTAACCACATGGAATTAACCCTGTAACCACATGGAAATAACCCTGTAACCACATGGAATTAACCCTGTAACCACATGGAATTAACCCTGTAACCACATGGAAATAACCCTGTAACCACATGGAATTAACCCTGTAACCACATGGAATTAACCCTGTAACCACATGGAAATAACCCTGTAACCACATGGAAATAACCCTGTAACCACATGGAAATAACCCTGTAACCACATGGAAATAACCCTGTAACCACATGGAATTAACCCTGTAACCACATGGAATTAACCCTGTAACCACATGGAATTAACCCTGTAACCACATGGAAATAACCCTGTAACCACATGGAATTAACCCTGTAAACACGTGGAATTAACCCTGTAAACACGTGGAATTAACCCAATAAAACACATGGATTTAATGCCTCAAAAATAAATGTTAATCCATAGTACGTCGAATTTCAAGAGAACTATGAGATCTTCTTGCTATCTGTCAACTCCAGCTCACTAATTAATAACAGGGTTGCTGTGTTTGGTTCCCCAGCCGTTGTGTGTGTGTGTGTGTGTGTGTGTGAGCATCCGTGGGCGTGTCAAACATCAAGCTGGTTCTTTTTCCATTCAGTGGATATAAAGCCCAGAGTGATCTCATGGCAGTGAAGGGGAGGAGAGAAAGGGAGCGCGTCCCAATAATCTCTCCTTTCTCCTGAAGTGTGCACTTGTTCACTTCCCTACACTGACTTAAGACTGATATACAAATGATGGTGGGAACTTTTAACAGCCCATGCCTCCACCAATCCAATGCTTTTAGATTTGTGGGAAGTAGTGATTGAGAGTACACTTCAGGAGGAATGAGAGATAGTAATGAGATGCGACCCCAGGGCCTGGGTCTGTCCTATCATGGCACAAACCCAGGGAGTCTACTGTTGGACACAACATTATTTCTAACATCGGGTCTACCTGGAGGTTAATTTGTTTTGTTTTACAAAGATTAAAAAGAAACAATACAACTTCCTATCTTATCCATATGTTGTTACATGTGTACATGGCACCCTTATTGGTTTATAGAAACGTATTCAATACTCATCCACTTACAGGTAAAGGTAAGAATATCATAAAGCTGTTGAATTCACATAATGCTTTATATACTGTAGAGCAGAGGTGTTTAACTCCTACCCTACGAGGTTCGGAGCCTGCTGGTTTTCTGTTCTACCTGATAATTAATTGCACATACCTGGTGTCCTAGGTTGAAATTAGTCCCTGATTAGAGGGTAAAAATGGGAAAAAAATGCAATGGAACTGGCTTCGAGGTCCAGAGTTGAGTTTGAGGGCTGTAGAGTCTAGCCATTCCAATTACAATACCATGTGTCTTAAATGTGGCCTATGGTGACCTCCAGCGGATGGATGAGGAATGACAAGGTGTAATCTACCCATTACGCACGTCTCCAAAAGCGCAATGTGCGCAGTGCTCTAGTCTTGGTACAGTATCTGCTTCATACCTACTTCTAGTCTTTTCTCATAGGTAAAATACCGTCCTCCACCTTCTTTCCTCCGTTTGCTTTACTCTGTGACCCGGAAACCGTTAAGTGGTCGAGGAGATATCAATTCGTTAGTAGGCGAGTCCCCTCCTCGATAGCCACCTTTCATTGAGGATAGTTAGTTATGTGTATCCCACCTGAGTTCTTCCATGAAATACATTTTAATCTCCGACATCCCCTTTGAATCAGCTTTTGTTTTGGGGGAGGAGAAAAGCATGCACACGTAAAATCTAAATTATATGTAAAATGTCTTTGCCCTTTTTCAAAAGGCGGGAGAAGACGGTTAAGAGAGGACGAAGGAGTTGACCTTTCAATTGAGAAAAGGCCTCAGAGTACGACGCGACTTTTCCTTTCTCCCTGCAGTACTATGCATAATCAACTTCAGATGAGTGGACACATTTCTAAAGTAATGTATGCGTCCATAAATGAATCCAAACGCATGCATTATTTAAATGTGTATGTCCACAATTACTTGTCTTGTGTTACCTAATTTCTCAAAATCAACAACATAACAACCTAAACATGTCCATATTGCTCCAATCTGTTCTAGGAGACAAACGAGGTCCTGAAAGACATGATACTGTAATAATTGTTCTCTCTCCATTCTCTGCAACAGCCCAGGGTAGTCTACATATAGTTAGAATTCTAAGAGGAAAATAGTCATCATTTCTATCTTTACTGAAATAATGATGATATATATTGCCTCAATAGCCAACCACCTACAGTTAAACGTACAGGCATAATCATAAGTACAGGACATGGCAGATATTTTACTAGTATACTACTAAAGAGAGAGAATGAGGGGGTGACTAAATTATTTGAGCGGACCTTTGGGGGAACAGTCCGTCCGTGGGGGGAATACTGAATCACTCCAGGATGCTTTTGCAGAAGTCTTTGCGCTGTCATACCACGGCGCATTCCTGAAAAGGGAATTCACAGAATGTCACTGAAAGAGGGGCGTTCTCCCGAAGGGCATGTCACAGTTGTCTGCATCCCCAAATCCCGTGGATTTTTAACTGAACAAGAAAGGACGCACATCAAGTTAGCATCTTAAAGAAGAGGAAAAGAGGAAATAGGAAAGGGTAAGTAGACTAATTTAATTATGTGGGGGCGCTTTTGAACAGCTCGTTGGAAATCACCTGAAGTGGTAGATCTGTCATTTAGAAAGATAAATTGCGAGGAATTGGTAATTTGGCCACTCGAACTAAATCAGTCGGAGCTGCCACGCGAATCATTCGGGGGTGTAATGATATTGCTCTCTCTTTTTCTTCTTCGTGGTCAAGATCCGTTATTTTCCTTATCTTCATCCCCCGAGATTTCAAGTTGTGTTGGCGGTAATTGTTTTGGTGTAAACAGCGTTTCCGGTCACTTAGCCTACATTTCTGCCATCTAACTTTAGCTCCAGGCCACCATAATCATCTGTGAGTCATATCAAATAATTGATGTTGGTTGTTTTTTTTGCTATTGTCATCATTTGAGAAAATTCCGGAAATAACTGTCTGACAGCACACAGGTATGTAGATCCAGACCGGAGTCCCCTGAATGCTTCTTATAGATTAGGTATAAGAATATTTCAGAAGGTAGGAGTTATATTAATCAACAACTAAGTAGCTGTAAATAAATGACCAAATTAAAGCAATCTGTTGCTGGGTTGGTTACCAAATATTTTTATTTATTTTACTAGGCAAGTCAGTTAAGAACAAATTCTTATTTTCAATGACGACCTAGGAACAGTGGGTTAACTGCCTGTTCAGGGGCAGAACGACAGATTTGTACCTTGTCAGCTCGGGGATTCAAACTTGCAACCTTTCGGTTACTAGTCCAACGCTCTAACCACTAGGCTACCCTGCCGCCCCAGCAAGACAGATAGTTAAACAAAAAGATTGGTGCAAATCACTCCCAGGGTTACAAACTTTATTTCATTGAATACAAGCAATCAGTTTGGACGCTCAGTGACAGTCAGTTAGTATGGCTATTGACTGCCTTCTTATTGGCATCCTAAAGTGCACTACATTGCCATCCCAAATGGCACCATATTCCCTCTATTAGTGGACTACTTTCGACCAGAGCCCTATGGGTGGGTCCTGGTCCAAAGTAGTGCGCTATGTAGGGAATAGGGTGCCATTTCAGACTGCCTATTAGCTCTGTTCACAGAGTAGATCAGAGTGTAATCTCACATGATTGGATTGTTACATAAGTTTAGCAGAGTGCCTGCCATCCTCGTCTCCTCCAACCTGCCTGTCTGCGTGGGAGGGCCTCCTTCCACTGCTCTATCGTTGCTATACAAATCCATGGACATTTGATGTGGTTGAAAAGGTTTTACTCTGCATCATGGTGTGAAACATCACTATGTTGGCCAAAAAGTCATTTTGAAACCCATAGTTGTTGTACTATAAGTGAGCCATATTGGGCTTTTTTCAAATGGTGTATCTCACATGGAGAGTGAATGTGAATGTGACGGTTGATGTTATGTTAATTTAGGGGGAGGCATGTCATCCGCTGTGTGTGTGTGTGTGTGTGTGTGTGTGTGTGTGTGTGTGTGTGTGTGTGTGTGTGTGTGTGTGTGTGTGTGTGTGTGTGTGTGTGTGTGTGTGTGTGTGTGTGTGTGTGTGTGTGTGTGTGTGTGTGTGTGTGTGTGTGTGTGTGTGTGTAATGGTGGAGGATGGGGTTTCATCCCAGCCTGTTTAGTGGGAGTGGAGTGTGAGTGTGGTAGCAGAGTGAAAAGGCATGACGTTGATCACACACACACACACACAGACAGTAATGTGGTAATGAGCAGTCTGTTGTTTTTATACAAGTGGTGCCTCACACACAGTATGGCAACCCCACTGTCACCTACTGATGATGTCATCATAGCAATGGCTGGTGTCACACCCACCACTGTAGATGGAGAGCCAATTGCTATTGTAAGATTGTTGGATGCCTCTGCCGAGTCCCCAACAACCGGATGTTCCGGTTTTTAGGAGAAATGGAAAGAGAGCCTGTGATGCGACTTTCGCTTTTGGACGTTAACAAGGCAACACTGTCTTAACTCCTCCACATTTACTGGATTGGTTGAACAGTGCAGAAGAGAACCTCCCCTGGCAGTTTATTTTCTTCTCCTTAAGACTAGTATGTAGGGGGATCTAGTTTCAGGCCTTTTTTTTTACGCCTGCTATGTTAGGTTAGATTGTTGTTGGATGTTTTTTAAATCGAACCTTATTTAACCAGAAAGACCCACTTCCAAGGGAGACTTGCCCAAAAAGGGCAGCTCAATTAAAAATGCATTCCTCATTCAACAAGGTGGAGGTTACAAAAAGTTTGTACATTGACACTGTCTAGGGCTTTTCCATCTCGATTCCTCTGTACATTTATTTACCAAGTAACGGAATCACAACTGTTTCTGTGAGGGTTGATACCTTCTTCATAGACACTGGAAAACCAATATGATATTCCCTCTCACTCTAGTCAAAATCATCTGATATTATTTAGTAGTCCCTAAAAAAACACTTTGTTCAACGAGTGCTCTAAAGCCCAACCCTGTCCATCACAGTATTATTCATTGACTTAGTCATAAGATAGAGGCCTGAACATCCATTAACTGGAGGTTTGAGAACATTTCCACCCATCACTTTATCTCAAGAGGCCTGCTGGCTATTTTCTCCCTCTCTTACCAAAAGCGCCTGGCAGCCTGGTTGTTCTAACCGCTTAACAGTGAGAGGTGCTCAAATGTATTTGTAGAGACATTTTTACAACAGCAGTTGTCACAAAGTGCTTATACAGAAACCCAGCCTAAATCCCCAGAGAGCAAGCATGTAGAGGGATGGTGGCTAGTGTAACGGATGTGAAATAGCTAGCTAGTTAGCGCTGGTGCGCGCTAAATAGCGTTTCAATCGGTGACGTCACTTGCTCTGAGACCTTGAAGTAGTGTTTCCCCACGGCTTTTGTGGAGCGATGGGTAACGATGCTTCGTGGGTGACTGTTGTTGATGTGTGCAGAGGTTCCCTGGTTTGTGCCTGGGTATGGGCAGGGGACGGTCTAAAGTTATACTGTTACACTAGGAAGAAACCTAGAGAGGAACCAGGCTCTGAGGGGTGGCCAGCCCTCTGGATCTCTGTGTGTGTGTGTGTGGTGTGGTGGTGGGGGGGGGTCTAGTAAGGATGACTATCTGAAAAAAATATTGTCGTCTGTTCATTGACGAGCCTCATACAAACATGGTCTCTTTTTTTCTTTCTTGAGGAAGGCAGCTCCAAAATGCTGGTGTTCAAGCCGAGCTCAGTGCTTTCTGTGGTGGTGGGGCAGCCAATGGAAAATACAGAGCGTAGGGGTTGGTAATGTTCTCTAGCTGCGCCGTGATTGTCACTCATGGGGACACTACGTAACTGCAAAATCTATTGGGAGAGCTAAAAAAGTCAAGCCCCCTGGGTGCTGCCACAAATTTACATTAGAAGTGCCAATCCAAGAAGGCTCAAGGTCATTGGCCACAGATAAAATGTCGTCAAATCAGGTTATATCTACCATAGTTTTGATTGGACTGATCATGTCATGCAGGTGATAGAGGACCCAAAAGCGACTTAACAGAAACAGAGTTTATTCAAGTCCAAACAGGGAATAACAGAAATCCTCTAGTCTGTAGAGGGGAATAACAAGAGAAGCGGCCACAGACTGCAGGTCGCTTCGGGTAGGCGCAGGCCGTAGTAGACAGAGACACCTGCTCACACGCAGCATCTGATGAAGGCAAAAAACACGACAGGACAGGGCGAAACACAATCACAGCACGGTGAATACTAAACAAGGAACCGACGGGACAGGAACGGAACACAAAGGAATAAATAGGGACTCTAATCAGGGGAAAGGATCGGGAACAGGTGTGGGAAGACTAAATGATGATTAGGGGAATAGGAACAGCTGGGAGCAGGAACGGAACGATAGAGAGAAGAGAGAGCGAGAGAGTGAGAGGGGAGGGGGAGAGAGAGGGATAGAAAGAGGGAAAGAACCCAATAAGACCAGCAGAGGGAAACGAACAGAATGGGGAGCACAGGGACAAGACATGATAATAAATGACAAACATGACAGTACCCCCCACTCACCGAGCGCCTCCTGGCGCACTCGAGGAGGAATCCTGGCGGCAACGGAGGAAATCATCGATGAGTGAACGGTCCAGCACGTCCCGAGACGGAACCCAACTCCTCTCCTCAGGACCGTAACCCTCCCAATCCACTAAGTATTGGAGACCCCGTCCCCGAGAACGCATGTCCATGATCTTATGTACCTTGTAAATAGGTGCGCTCTCGACAAGGACGGGAGGGGGAGGGAAGACGAACGGGGTGCGAAGAAAGGGCTTAACACAGGAGACATGGAAGACAGGATGGACGCGACGAAGATGTCGCGGAAGAAGCAGTCGCACAGCGACAGGATTGACGACCTGGGAGACACGGAACGGACCAATGAACCGCGGAGTCAACTTACGAGAAGCTGTCGTAAGAGGAAGGTTGCGAGTGGAAAGCCACACTCTCTGGCCGCAACAATACCTTGGACTCTTATTCCTGCGTTTATTGGCGGCTCTCACAGTCTTCCCCGCAGACAAAGGCAGACCGGTAATGAAGTCTAAGGCGATGTGAGACCATGGTCGAGAAGGAATGGGGAGCGGTCTGAGACGACCGGCAGGAGGAGAGTTACCCGACTTAGTCTGCGCGCAGTCCGAACAAGCAGCCACGAAACGGCGCGTGTCACGCTCCTGAGTCGGCCACCAAAAGCGCTGGCGAATAGACGCAAGAGTGCCTCGAACACCGGGATGACCAGCTAACTTGGCAGAGTGAGCCCACTGAAGAACAGCCAGACGAGTGGAAACAGGAACGAAAAGGAGGTTACTAGGACAAGCGCGCGGCGACGCAGTGTGCGTGAGTGCTTGCTTAACCTGTCTTTCAATTCCCCAGACTGTTAACCCGACAACACGCCCATAAGGAAGAATCCCCTCGGGATCAGTAGAAGCCACAGAAGAACTAAACAGACGGGATAAGGCATCAGGCTTGGTGTTCTTGCTACCCGGACGGTAAGAAATCACAAACTCGAAACGAGCGAAAAACAACGCCCAACGAGCTTGACGGGCATTAAGTCGTTTGGCAGAACGGATGTACTCAAGGTTCTTATGGTCTGTCCAAACGACAAAAGGAACGGTCGCCCCCT
Organism: Oncorhynchus gorbuscha; assembly: GCF_021184085.1. NCBI lineage: Eukaryota > Metazoa > Chordata > Actinopteri > Salmoniformes > Salmonidae > Oncorhynchus > Oncorhynchus gorbuscha. Next base: position 16,220,281 of record NC_060193.1, read on the forward strand.
CCAACCACTGTCGCCATTCGCCTAGGGCTAAGCGGATGGCGAGCAGTTCACGGTTACCCACATCATAGTTGCGCTCAGATGGCGACAGGCGATGAGAAAAATAAGCGCAAGGATGAACCTTATCGTCAGACTGGAAGCGCTGGGATAGAATGGCTCCCACGCCTACCTCTGAAGCGTCAACCTCGACAATGAATTGTCTAGTGACGTCAGGAGTAACGAGGATAGGAGCGGACGTAAAACGTTCTTTTAGAAGATCAAAAGCTCCCTGGGCGGAACCGGACCACTTAAAACACGTCTTGACAGAAGTAAGAGCTGTGAGAGGGGCAGCAACTTGACCGAAATTACGAATGAAACGCCGATAGAAATTAGCGAAACCTAAAAAGCGCTGCAACTCGACACGTGACCTTGGAACGGGCCAATCACTGACAGCTTGGACCTTAGCGGAATCCATCTGAATGCCTTCAGCGGAAATAACGGAACCGAGAAAAGTAACGGAGGAGACATGAAAAGAGCACTTCTCAGCCTTTACGTAGAGACAATTCTCTAAAAGGCGCTGTAGAACACGTCGAACGTGCTGAACATGAATCTCGAGTGACGGAGAAAAAATCAGGATATCGTCAAGATAGACAAAAACAAAGATGTTCAGCATGTCTCTCAGAACATCATTAACTAATGCCTGAAAAACAGCTGGCGCATTGGCGAGACCGAACGGCAGAACCCGGTACTCAAAATGCCCTAACGGAGTGTTAAACGCCGTTTTCCACTCGTCCCCCTCTCTGATGCGCACGAGATGGTAAGCGTTACGAAGGTCCAACTTAGTAAAGCACCTGGCTCCCTGCAGAATCTCGAAGACTGATGACATAAGGGGAAGCGGATAACGATTCTTAACCGTTATGTCATTCAGCCCTCGATAATCCACGCAGGGGCGCAGAGTACCGTCCTTCTTCTTAACAAAAAGAACCCCGCCCCGGCCGGAGAAGAAGAAGGCACTATGGTACCGGCGTCAAGAGACACAGACAAATAATCCTCGAGAGCCTTACGTTCGGGAGCCGACAGAGAGTATAGTCTACCTCGAGGAGGAGTGGTCCCCGGAAGGAGATCAATACTACAATCATACGACCGGTGAGGAGGAAGGGAGTTGGCTCGGGACCGACTGAAGACCGTGCGCAGATCATGATATTCCTCCGGCACTCCTGTCAAATCGCCAGGTTCCTCCTGAGAAGTAGGGACAGAAGAAACGGGAGGGATGGCAGACATTAAACACTTCACATGACAAGAAACGTTCCAGGATAGGATAGAATTACTAGACCAATTAATAGAAGGATTATGACATACTAGCCAGGGATGACCCAAAACAACAGGTGTAAACGGTGAACGGAAAATCAAAAAAGAAATAGTCTCACTGTGGTTACCAGATACTGTGAGAGTTAAAGGTAGTGTCTCAAATTTGATACTGGGAAGATGACTACCATCTAAGGCAAACATGGGCGTAGGCCTGTCTAACGGTCTGAAAGGAATGTTATGTTTCCGAACCCATGCTTCGTCCATGAAACAACCCTCAGCCCCAGAGTCAATCAAGGCACTGCATGTAGCACCCGAACCGGTCCAGCGTAGATGGACCGACATAGTAGTACAAGATCTAGATGAAGAGACCAGAGTAGTAGCGCTCACCAGTAGCCCTCCGCTTACTGATGGGCTCTGGCCTCTTACTGGACATGAATTAACAAAATGTCCAGCAACTCCGCAATAGAGGCACAGGCGGTTGGTGATCCTCCGTTCCCTCTCCTTAGTCGAGATGCGAATCCCTCCCAGCTGCGTGGGCTCAGTCTCAAAGCCAGAGGAGGGAGATGGTTGCGATGCGGAGCAGGGAAACACCGTTGATGCGAGCTCTCTTCCACGAGCCCGGTGACGAATATCTACCCGTCGTTCTATGCGGATGGCGAGAGCAATCAAAGAGTCCACATCTGAAGGAACCTCCCGGGAGAGAATCTCATCCTTAACCACTGCGTGGAGTCCCTCCAGAAAACGAGCGAGCAGCGCCGGCTCGTTCCACTCACTAGAGGCAGCAAGAGTGCGAAACTCAATAGAATAATCCGTTATGGACCGTTCACCTTGGCATAAGGAAGCCAGGGCCCTAGAAGCCTCCCTACCAAAAACTGAACGGTCAAAAACCCGAATCATCTCCTCTTTAAAGTTCTGGAACTTGTTAGAGCAATCAGCCCTTGCCTCCCAGATAGCTGTGCCCCATTCTCGAGCCCGGCCAGTAAGGAGTGAAATGAGGTAAGCAACCCGAGCTCTCTCTCTAGAGTATGTGTTGGGTTGGAGAGAGAACACAATCTCACACTGCGTGAGAAAGGAGCGGCACTCAGTGGGCTGCCCGGAGTAGCAAGGTGGGTTATTAACCCTAGGTTCTGGAGGCTCGGCAGGCCAGGAAGTAACAGGTGGCACGAGACGTAGACTCTGGAACTGTCCAGAGAGGTCGGAAACCTGAGCGGCCAGGTTCTCCACGGCATGGCGAGCAGCAGACAATTCCTGCTCGTGTCTGCCGAGCATGGCTCCTTGGATCTTGACGGCAGTGTAACGAGCGTCTGAAGTCGCTGGGTCCATTCCTTGGTCGGTTCCTTCTGTCATGCAGGTGATAGAGGACCCAAAAGCGACTTAACAGAAACAGAGTTTATTCAAGTCCAAACAGGGAATAACAGAAATCCTCTAGTCTGTAGAGGGGAATAACAAGAGAAGCGGCCACAGACTGCAGGTCGCTTCGGGTAGGCGCAGGCCGTAGTAGACAGAGACACCTGCTCACACGCAGCATCTGATGAAGGCAAAAAACACGACAGGACAGGGCGAAACACAATCACAGCACGGTGAATACTAAACAAGGAACCGACGGGACAGGAACGGAACACAAAGGAATAAATAGGGACTCTAATCAGGGGAAAGGATCGGGAACAGGTGTGGGAAGACTAAATGATGATTAGGGGAATAGGAACAGCTGGGAGCAGGAACGGAACGATAGAGAGAAGAGAGAGCGAGAGAGTGAGAGGGGGAAGGGGAGAGAGAGGGATAGAAAGAGGGAAAGAACCCAATAAGACCAGCAGAGGGAAACGAACAGAATGGGGAGCACAGGGACAAGACATGATAATAAATGACAAACATGACAGATCATGTCAACATCATACTTTAAAAGTCTTACAGTTGAAGTCGGAAGTTTCCATACACTTTGGTTGGAGTCATTAAAACTCCTTTTTCAACCACTCCACAAATTTCTTGTTAACAAACTATAGTTTTGGCAAGTCAGTTAGGACATCTACTTTGTGCATGACACAAGTAATTTTTACAACAATTGTTTACAGACAGATTATTTCACTTATAATTCACTGTATCACAATTCCAGTGGGTCAGAAGTTTACATACACTAAGTTGGATGTGCCTAATTGACAGAATTTGAGTCAATTGGAGGTGTACCTGTGGATGTATTTCAAGGCCTACCTTCAAACTCAGTGCCTCTTTGCTTGACATCATGGGAAATCAAAAGAAATCAGCCAAGACCTCAGAAAATAAATTGTAGACCTCCACAAGTCTGGTTCATCCTTTGGAGCAATTTCCAAACGCCTGAAGGTACCACATTAATCTGTACAAACAATAGTACCCAAGCATAAACACTATGGGACCACACAGCCATCATACTGCTCAGGAAGGACACTTGTTCTGTCTCCTAGAGATGAACGCAATTTGGTGCGAAAAATGCAGATCAATCCCAGAACAACAACAAAGGACCTTGTGAAGATGCTGGAGGAAACGTACAAAAGTATCGATATCCACAGTAAAACGAGTCCTATATCAACATAACCTGAAAGGCCACTCAGCAAGGAAGAAGCCACTGCTCCAAAGCTGTCATAAAAAAAAGCCAGACTACGGGGGTGCTTTGCTGCAGGAGGGACTGGTGCACTTCACAATATAGATGGCATCATGAGGAAAGGAAATAACGTGGATATTCTGAAGCAACATCTCAACACATCAGTTAGGAAGTTAAATATTTGTTGCAAATGGTTCTTCAGAATGAACAATGAGCTCAAGCATACTTCCAAAGTTGTGGCAAAATGGCTTTAGGTCAACAAAGTCAAGGTATTGGAGCGGTCATCACAAAGCCTTGACCTCAATCCCATAGAAAAATTGTGGGCAGAACTGAAAAAGCGTGTGTGAGCAAGAAGGCCTACAAACCTGACTCAGTTTCACCAGCTCTGTCAGGACTAATGGGCCAAAATTCACCCAACTTATTGTGGGAAGCTTGTGAAAAGCTACCCAAAACGTATGACCCAAGTTAAACAATTAAAAGACAATGCTACCAAAAAATAATTGAGTGTATATAAACTTTTGACGTACTGGGAATGTGATGAAAGAGATAAAAGCTGAAATAATCATTCTCTCTACTATTATTCTGACATTTCACATTCTTAAAATAAGTGGTGATCCTAACTGACCTAAGACGGGGAATTTTTACTAAGATTAAATGTCAGGAATTGTGAAAAGCTGAGGTGTATGTACACTTACAACTTCATCTGTAGCTAGCAAGCTAACAGTCATCATGAATCAAGTCGACAATCTACTGGCAAATCCTTTTCAGTCCTTGTCATATGAAGAGAAATTACAAAGGGAAATTATAGATAAAACATATCGGTGCTCATCGGCCATTGGACTTAAACATTACACAACAAGTTGGAAATCTCAAATTCAACAATGAGTGGTTTGGAAGAAATCAGTGGCTTAGTGCAAGTGTTGCAAAACAATCACTAGCCTGCTATTCAGTGGAGTGGTGTGTGTGGTCTGGGTTTAAGGGTCTCTTTTCCAAGCTTAAAAGGGAAGAAATTCACATGCCATGGGCCAGAAAAGGTTCAAAACAACTGGAAACTCGTAACTGGGAAATCTCAGACTTCAGAGAGTTCAAGACAACTGGGAACTAAAACAAAACGAGCTCCAACTGGGAAAATACTTTTTGAACAGTCATCCAACTCAGAATTCCAAGTCGGGAACTCTTTCTAGGGCTCCGACCTGAAGATCACTGCGTCATGATTTAACCTTGTTTTTTTCAGAGTTCTCATATGTCTTGAAAGCACCATAAATCCAGAGAATGCCAGACTTTGATGACAAAATTTGACCACGAAAGACCGCTGCGCCACCTTCCTGTTCAAGTGAGCACAGCATAACAAGGTGAGTCAAAAAATGTATTATATACTGCTGCATAAATTATGTAATATGCCAGGGAGATATACATACTGTAGCTAAGAAAGTAATTCTAAGTGTGTGTTGTGTAGTAAGCTGCTTGTGCCCCACCCTAATAATTTGTTCTCTTTCCCCTTCATAACTTAGCCTACTGTTCTGACTTGGTGGTGCACTTGTAGCCTGTTTTAGATAAATGTCATCATCAAATATTGTAAGAGCTTTCATTGTTTGCTTATATGCCCCCTTTATTTATCCTATGGTTCTGAGTTGGTGTACTGGGAGAATACTGTAAGAACTGAAAATATTCTGTCACTGTACATTCCAAAAGTGCTGAACAAATAGTTATATTGACTACGTCCATTCTAGCTCGCTCATTATCTTAATCGAAATTGCTGATTTCTCAACGTCCCCTTATGCCATAGCTTGTACATCTCAATTGTCAGTAGAAACCACATTTCTTTAAGCAAGTCACCCATATCAGCTATGCTTTTTTTAAAGGCAGTAAATTAAGCTGAATTAACTGTTTTGCTGCCAGACAAGGCTCCACTGATAGCCAGGTGTATTCACTCAATGGTGCTGAAAAGCAATCTCTGTGGTTGGGAAAGCTTTATTTAGGCCCTAACAGTTTGTGGGAACTGTTTGTCACTGTTCTAGTGCAATTAATGTATTGTTTAGTGTTGTGTAGTGGCTTTGCTGGCAGGCATCTAAATATTGCAGCCTGCAGGTAGAAAATATCCTGATAAAAATAAATATGCTATAAATCACATTGGCTGCAACGAACTTGAAACATTATTTTGGGTCCAGCCAGAAGCGTGTGCTTGTGAACTTGCAACTTTGTATAAAATATTCTTGGCCCTCAGAGTTTCCGGACAGTGAGCTCGGGACAAACACAGCTGTAGGCTATTTGCGCAAGGGATAAGAAGCAGTGCTTGACTTGGGCAGGTGCTCACCAGATCTGAGTACCTCATCTCAAATGCTCTACTGCTTGAGCTCGTGTTCCTCTTATAGAATGTTAGCTCAAAAGCATTGTGGAACTCCTGCAACTAAATATAAACCGTACCAGCACCCAAAATGAGTACCGGAACCTATTTATCAGTCAACTCAAGTCAAGCACTGATAAGAAGTGATCAGAGCATGACATTTTTCTCTTTCACACTGAGTGGTTATTGAAAGGGAGAGAGCTGTAAAGATTAATCAAATACATTGAAGAACTATTGTAATTCTCAGTGGAGGTTAAAACGGACTTTGTTTACATGCTGTTTAAGGTGGAGAAAAAATTACTTTGAGAAGCTCCACAGGTGGTGGTGTGCCAATCAGAAATACTATCAGATCCTGTCGTGGTCATTTCCTGTATTACTAAACATTGAGAGAGCAAACCACACACAAGTCAGACGTATATCATAAAGTCCATCTTTAATTATATGAGCTTCAGCATAGCCCTGTGACTCTCAGATCAATTCCGTATCTATAAATGAATTCTCTGAGACTGCTTACAAAACAGTTTAGTATCATTTATAGCCAAGACACACCCATCTCAACTCACATGACGAAACACAGATCTTAGGAATATTACTCAAAGAACCTTTTACTTGAAAGAGGTCGTTTATAACTACCTCTGCCGTTGGACAGAAAGAAAATCGGATCTTACATCAGTGCACATGAAAATGTATAGTCTACACAGCATAAACTGTTATGAGCTTCTCTTGATAAAGAACATTGACACCCAGCCACCGATGCAGGTTTAACTGTTGATCTGATGAGATAAGCTGAGATGGAGTTGGGAACTTATCATCATAGTTCCTGGCTGTTCTGAATCACTGTCTTGTCCATTGGCCATTTCAGGGCTAAAATAATGACTACTCACAGTTATGCTAACAGCTCTCCTCTCCTCGCTACTTCTCCCACAGCCTAAGTGATGGTCTGACTCATTCTGCTGCTGCCTGCCTCCTTATTGCTCTCGCTCTCTCTAGATTACAGCGAAGTCCATGTTAGAAGAAATGGCAAACAAGACAAATAAATTAAAATGGAGATACTTTAATAGCACCCCCCCCCCCATCTCTCTCTCCGTTTCCCTCCCACTCTCTATTCTCTCTCTTTCTCTCCCGTCACTCTACCCTCAAAGTCCCCAACAACAGCTCTTTTACAGCCACTCAAACAGAAACCAGTCTGAAGGACCCCTGTGCCCCCTCTCCCCCACACACACACACAAGGTAGATTCACACAGCAATTATCCACTTGCATTAGTCACATTGAATGGTTTCACTCCGCAACCTTACTTTGCAATTATTTCTATATATAGCTTTGACATAATTGTCTCTTATGTACAGGAAGTGGTGACATCCATTGATGTCTGATGATCTACAGATATCATGTAGTACGTCCCTATCCTGACGAGCCATTTGAATCTTTGCCCTCTCCGTACTACATAGATGACTTCGCCAATATCATCCCCAGACATTAGAAAGCCTGCGTTGCTATTCAGAATCCGAATCTATTCTGAGTCATCATAAAGTAACAACGTATTGTAAAATCTACTATTTATACAGTCCAAATGTCAGAGTTACAGAACAATAAGCCACTTCTACCTAGTTGACTGGTCCACTATATTGTATACACATTTTTATTTGAACCTTTATTTAACTAAGCAAGTCAGTTAAGAACAAATTCCTATTTTCAATGATGGCCAAGGAACAGTGGGTTAACTGCCTTGTTCAGGGGCAGAAGACAGATTTTGTACCTTGTCCACTCGGGGATTCGATCTTGCAACCTTTCGGTTACTAGTCCAACGCTCTAACCATAGGCTACACTGCCGCCCCTAGTCTCGCCCTCCTCTACTATCTATTAACTGTATTTCCCCTGCCTGACTCACTAATTTAAGGTTTTTGCTGCAATGTTTTCTTATTCTTATTCTATTCTCTTCCTTCTCTGACTCCTCGTTCTCTCCCCTCTCTCGCTCTCTCTTTCCTTGTTCTCTCCTCCGTCACTGTCACTGCTGGCTGCTGCCCACTTTCAAACTAAAGGTCTAGTTCTCTCTCCCTTTTCACTCTATTGCTCTACTTCTTGCCTCCCCAGGGGTCTGCCCTACCAGGCCTGCCGCTCTCTTCCATCCACTTCAGACTCTCTCATCTCCACTTCTTTGTTATCAAGCAAGCCCCTCTGCATACTGTACCAAGCTTCTCTAGTACTACTACGGTACATCACGCTGGCGTCTGTCCTCCTGTCGCCCCCTGATAAAGCTCTTTAATTGGATTCTATGGCCTTGTCACTGGTCTCTGTGGATTACAATTGATTTAGACCAATGCTGACAAGTAATAAACTCAAATGCTCTATGTTGGCCTTCACATGTAAAATGTTCCCTTGGAATTTGAACCGGGTCTTGACCTGATAGATTCATTTGTGTTAATGCAACATGACATGAGGAAGACTTCAGTGAACTAGACTACATTTTCTACTAGTTTTCAACGTGTTGTGTACTGCAACTGCTAAGTAGTCCCATTATTTCTAGCAAGTGCCCCCAGTTAGCTGTGTAATTTTAGTTTAATTATTTCTTTCAGTTTGTGCATTTATTTTGCATTCAGTCTAAAAAAAAACGCTGTGTAACGTTAATTTAAACAGAAAAGGTGCCGTTCTGAACAACCAGTTGAAAAACGGGGAGAGGTTGGGGAACGCTGTCAGCATGCCGGCTGTCCTTTAAATACGTCACTGCTTCATGCCACACCCACCAAACGGAGCAAACACCCAAAGATTGTCTATTATGTTGACAAGATAGCAGTAGCGGTCAGTGTCTTATTTCTATTACAGCATATTGGATGACTGTCATTCATATTCCATTCACTCAGTTCAATGTAACAGTGATAGGTTTAGGCTACTACATGATACTCACATTTTCCCTATACCCATCATGAGGTTGCTACAACCTAGCCTATGAATGAAAGCTTACAACGTAGGTGTACACTGGTCGAGAGACAAATTTGATGTGACAGACAGTGACACATGGACAGACAGTGACATTCAATACCGCCTTGCACACTCTTGCCTAGCTAATAGTGGGTGTAATCATTAGTCCAACAGTTGCAAACGAGAGTTTCTATTGAACAAATGCAGGTATGTTTATCCCCGTTTTGTTCTGTTTGTTTGTGTAAGAAATGAATGAATACACTCCTGATCACACGTAAACACAGTTGCTGTGTAAGTCTATGGAAGGGGGTGAGAACCATGAGCCTCCTAGGTTTTATATTGAAGTCAATGTACTCAGAGGAGGACGGAAGCTAGCTGTCCTCCGGCTACACCATGGTGGTACCCTACAGAGTTCTGTTGAGGCTACTGTAGACCTTTGCAAAATAGTGTGTTTTAATGAATGATTTGGTGACGTGATTATATTTAGTATAGTTTTATCTAAAAAGGATAACTTAATGTTTTAACATTTACATTTTTATGAAATTCACTGAGGAGGTTGGTCCTCCCCTTCTTCCTCTGAGGAGCCTCCACTGCAAGATAGTCAAGTGGCCTCTCTAACAATGGAAATATATGTCCTCAAAGATGGAAGGCAGGTGGGAGGAGGTGAGATCAGATAGGACCATTCTAGCCAATTAGAGGGCAGATACACGTGTGAACAACACATAAATAAACACAAGTTGCTTTACGAAAAAAAAAATTGCATCATTGAGTTTAATAGTAAAACAACGATGTAGCTATGTTTTACTCTCCCTAAAACGTGGCTACTTGTGGACAGGAAAGTTACCCATTTGTTTAGACTACACCTTGTTCACCAGTCATGTTACCTCATTAGGCGGCAGGTAGCCTAGTGGTTAGAGCGTTGGACTAGTAACCGAAAGGTTGCAAGATAGAATCCCCGAGCTGACAAGGTACAAATCTGTCGTTCTGCCCCGGAACAAGGCAGTTAACCCACTGTTCCTAGGCCCTCATTGAAAATAAGAATTTGTTCTTAACTGACTTGCCAAGTTAAATAAAGGTAGAATAAAAATTAGCTAGCTATAGCTAACAATCTGGGGCGCGTTCAGCAGGACGTAACGTTTTGGAACGTTCAGATATAAATGTGCTATGAAGAACAAACATGCCTTTGATATGATGAATAAGGAATAACGTTGGTTCTATTCAATATGTTTTTTTCTGCAACGTTCGAGAATGTTCTGCAACAGAACATGGCCCTGGTAACATTACCAGTAGTCTATACGCAAACATTTGGTGCCACAGAAAGAAAGGAAAGGGGATAGCAAACCATTTGTTGACTACATTCCCCGTAGGACACTATATCTGACTGGTAGTACCACAATCTCTTCTTTATTTGTTAATGTGGACCCAGTGACTCAGATTTAAACTCTGGGACTTGGATTTCAGCCATAGGGACTCGTGACTCGACTTGTGACCCAACCATTGGGACTCTATTTGGAATCTAGGTTTAGTGACTCGACTCCAGCACTCACTGGGCGAAACAGTCATTAGTTCCCGTTCTACTTTTGGACACCAATGTGGCTGAGGCGTCTGTGGAATGTTGTTAACAAAGGCAATGACGCGATCGAGTGACGGAGGTGCATCCCCATACTACTTTGCGACACCATCTGGTGATTGTGGTACTCTTTCTCTCGCGCGCTCTCTCTCTCTCTCTCTCTCTCTCTCTCTCTCTCTCTCTCTCTCTCTCTCTCTCTCTCTCTCTCTCTCTCTCTCTCTCTCTCTCTCTCTCTCTCTCCCTCGCTGCGCTTGTGTGGGCCTGTTTGTTTTATGTGTAAAGTGCAATATCTATGTAGGCTGAATTTACATGGCCAGATAATTCTTATATATTCTATATTTGGCATATGTCTGCTGTTGGGAAAAGAATAAGACATTATGTTGAAAAATATGTTGGTAGGACAATGCAATGTATGTTTGTGCACATGGAAGTCCGTGATTTATGTTTACTATACAGTGCGTTCAGAAAGTATTCAGACCCCTTGACTTTTTCCACATTTTGTTACGTTACAGCCTAATTCTAAAATAGATGAAATACAATTAAAAAGCCTCATCGATCTACACACAATACCCCAAAATGACAAATCTAAAACAGGTTTAGACATTTTTGCATATGTATGAAAAACTGAAATAGCTTATTTACCTAAGTCTTCATACCTTTTGCTATGAGACTCGAAATTGAGCTCAGGTGCATCCTGTTTCCATTGATCATCCGTGAGATGTTTCTACAACTTGATTGGAGTCCACCTGTAGTAAATTAAATTGATTGGACATTCATTTCTGCAGCATTGAAGGTCCCAAGAACACAGTGGCCTCCATTCTTCAATGGAAGAAGTTTGGAACTACCAAGACTCTTCCTAGAGCTGGCCACCCGCCCAAACTGAGCAATTGGGGAAAAGGGCCTTGGTCAGAGAGGTGACCAGAATCCAATGGTTACTCTGACAGAGCTCCAGAGTTCCTCTGTGGAGATGGGAGAACCTTCCAGAAGGACAACCATCTCTGCAGCACTCCACCAATCAGGCCAGATGGAAGCCACTCCTCAGTAAAAGTCACATGACGACCCACTTTGAGTTTGCCAAAAGGCACTTAAGGACTCTCAGACCATGATAAACAAGATTCATTGGCCTGAATGCCAAGCGTCACGTCAGGAGGAAACCTGGCACCATCCCTACGGTGAAGCATGGTGGTGGTAGCATCATGCTTTGGGGATGTTTTTCAGTAGCAGGGACTAGGAGACCAGTCAGGATGGAGGGTAAGATGAATGGAGCAAAGTGCAGAGAGATCCTTGATGAAAACCTGCTCCAGAATGCTCAGGACCTCAGACTGGGGTGAAAGTTCACCTTCCAACAGGACAACGACCTTAAGCACACAGACAAGACAACACAGGAGTGACTTCGGGACAAGTCTCAATGTCCTCGAGTGGCCCAGCCAGAGCCCAGACTTGAACCCAATGGAACATCTCTGGAGAGACCTGAAAATAGCTGTGCAGCGACGGTCCCCATCCAACCTGACAGAACTTGAGAGGATCTGCAGAGAAGAATGGGAGAAACTCCCCAAATACAGTATCGTCATACCCTAGAAGACTCAAAGCTTTAAAAGGTGCTTCAACAAAGTACTGAGTAAAGGGTTTTAATATTTATGTAAATGTGATGTTTTTTAAATTTTATACATTTGCTAAAATTTCAAAACCCCAGTTTTTTTTCTTTGACATTATGGGGTACTGTGTGTAGATTGAGGAGGAAAACAAAAAACGATTGAATCAATTTTAGATAAGGCTGTAATGTAACAAAATGTGGAAAAAGTCTAGGGGTCTGAATACTTTGAGTGCACTGTAGGTTCATGAGGCAATACAAATGTGATGTGACTAAAAAGAAAGAGCATTTAGTTGACCTAAATGGCCCACTGTTTATCATTTTGACAATAACTTGACTAAACCATTATTCAAATGACAAAAATGTGACTAAGACTTCATGATATTTTAGTCAAAATGACTAAGACTAGACTAAATCTGAAAAAAGAGCCAAAATTAACACTGGAGGACAGTAGCAGTTGACTGTGGTTTGTAAAAAATTATGATTTCCCATTGTAACCAATTCAGTTGCAGTAATTCCGTTACTGAACTTTTGGTAATGTCATTACCAATTTGGTTTTAATCTCTTAATAATACATAAACAAAATTGATATCAGTAAAATCACACATCTACAATTACTTGTTACTTCTGTGAACTTTCATTATGCTCCTCATGAGGGAGAGAAATGAGAAAATATCTTAAAGATATGTGGGAATTACAAGGCACAGGTAGGTTTGCAAAGCCATCTGTGATTTACCAAGGTTACTGTAATCTTCAGTCATTTGGGTAATTAACATAAAATCTATGGCAATTTAGCATAACATTGGTAATGTTATACTTATCATTTTTTCATATATCATCCTTTTTTATACAGTTGAAGTCGGATGTTTACATACACATAGGTTGGAGTCATTAAAACTCATTTTCAATCACTCCACAAATTTCTTGTTAACAAACTATAGTTTTGGCAAGTCAGTTAGGACATGTACTTTGTGCATGACACAAGTAATTTTTCCAACAATTGTTTACAGCCAGATTATTTCACTTATAATTCACTGTATCACAATTCCAGTGGGTCAGAAGTTTACATACACTAAGTTGGATGTGCCTTTAAACAGCTTGGAAAATTCCAGAAAATGATGTCATGGCTTTAGAAGCTTCTGATAGGCTAATTGACATCCATTGAGTCAATTGGAGGTGTACCCGTGGATGTATTTCAAGACCTACCTTCAAACTCAGTGCCTCTTTGCTTGACATCATGGGAAAATCAAAAGAAATCAGCCAAGACCTCAGAAAATAAATTGTAGACTTCCACAAGTCTAGTTCATCCTTGGGAGCAATTTCCAAACACCTGAAGGTACCACGTTCATCTGTACAAGCAATAGTATGCAAGTATAAACACCATGGGACCATGCAGCCGTCATACCGCTCAGGAAGGAGACGTGTTCTGTCTCCTAGAGATGAGTGTACTTTGGTGAGAAAAGTGCAAATCAATCTCAGAACAACAGCAAATGACCTTGTGAAGATTCTAGAGGAAACAGGTACAAAAGTATATATATCCACAGTAAAATGAGTCCTATATCGACATAACCTGAAAGGTCGCTCAGCAAGGAAGAAGCCACTGCTCCAAAACTGCCATAAAAAAGCCAGACTACGGTTTGCAACTGCACATGGGGACAAAGATCGTACATTTTGGAGAAATGTCCTCTGGTCTGATGAAACAAAAATAGAACTGTTTGGCTGTAATGACCATTGTTATGTTTGGAGGAAAAAGGGGGAGGCTTGCAAGCCAAAGAACACCATCCCAACCATGATGCACAGGGGTGGCAGCATCATGTTGTGGGGGTGCTTTGCTGCAGGAGGGACTGGTGCACTTCACAAAATAGATGGCATCATGAGGAAAGCAAAGTATGTGGATATATTGAAGCAACATCTCAAGACATCCGTCAGGAAGTTAAAGCTTGGTCGCAAGTGGGTCTTCCAAATGGACAATGACTCCAGCATACTTCCAAAGTTGTGGCAAAATGGCTTAAGGACAACAACGTCAAGGTATTGGAGTGGCCATCACTTTGTCCTGACCTCAATCCTATAGGAAATGTGTGGGCAGAACTGAAAAGGTGTGTGCGAGTAATGAGGCCTACAAACCTGACTTTTGGGTCATTGTCCTGTTGATAAACAAATGATAGTCCCACTAAGCGCAATCCAGGCGGTTGGAACCAAACATCTCAAATTTGGACTCTCATCAGAATAATGGTCAGATTTCCACCAGTCTAATGTACATTGCTAGTGTTTCTTGGCCCAAGAAGTCTTATTGGTGGCCCTTAGTAGTGGTTTCTTTGCAGCAATCCGACAATGAAGGCCTGATTCACTCAGTCTCCTCTGAACAGTTGATGTTGAGATGTGCCTGTTCATTTCTGAGGCTGGTAAATTAACTTATCCTCTGCAGCATAGGTTACTCTGGGTCTTCCTTTCCTGTGGCGGTCCTCATGAGAACCAGTTTCATCATAGCGCTTGATGGTTTTTGCAACTGCACTTGAAGAAACTTTCCAAGTTGTTGAAATATTCTGGATTGACTGACCTTCGTGTCTTAAAGTAATGATGTACCATCGTTTCTCTTTGCTTATTTGAGCTGTTCTTGCCATAATATGGATTTGGTCTTTTACCAAATAGGGCTATCTTCTGTATACCACCCCTACCTTGTCACAACACAACTGATTGGTTCATACACATATTGTCCTGACAATAGGGTACTAGGGGGTAACTATCCCCCCAGGAACAATGTCTAATTTCTGACACTAAAAAGCAACGTTTGGGGAAAAAAGTGGGTATATGTGGATGAAGTTCATGCTGAGGCGTAAAACTATAAAGGGACAAAAAAAGGCTACAGTTAACAGTTTTGTAGGTATTGTATGAAATCTTGTTTTTAGAAAAGGTTGCATTTTTTTAAAGTATGGGGGTAAATAGCTAAAAGGCTATAAAGTAACATTAACTCTAAAGCTATCAGTGACCAGTGGAAACATTTACAACTGCCATTAAGTTATCTTTTTTTAATGTATTTTACATCAGATAATCTGGTAGTAAGGTTGCTAGCTCGCACTCCTAGCAGGTTATGGTAACTAGCTAGCTGGCTAGCATGTATTGCTAGTGAAGTTGCTAGCTAGCAAGTTAGCATAAACTAGCACTAACTGACAGGTAGAAACACATTCATAACCATAAAGGGGTAACTATCCCTGGGGGGGGAGGTGCCCCCAACACACTCATCCAACATATTACTACTACTACTCCAAACTTAAGGCTTTCCTACTTGCATATATATGTGTTTTAATTACAGATCTATCTTCATTGGAATGCATCTACAACTTTTTCAAAATGTCAAAAAATGTGATCAACTTACCACAAAATCGTTTTGTTGAAATATCTCCAACAGTTGTGATGACACAGAGGACATTTGTTGTGGAGCAAGAGCAGTGGCAGCCAGGGAAAGTGTTGGGGAAATAATTTGGTGCCTGTTTCTTATGCCATTAGGGTGAATCCGGATTG
Source organism: Oncorhynchus gorbuscha (assembly GCF_021184085.1). Taxonomy (NCBI): domain Eukaryota; kingdom Metazoa; phylum Chordata; class Actinopteri; order Salmoniformes; family Salmonidae; genus Oncorhynchus; species Oncorhynchus gorbuscha. Next base: position 16,236,078 of record NC_060193.1, read on the forward strand.
CTGGATTGAGTCCATTTAACATTTTAATTTCTTTGGAGAAATTTGTTTTTGCTAATCTTTTGCTTGTTTTTGTAATGATTTGTTGCCTATTTTGCTGAATTTCTTATCTACCATAATCACAGCTACCATCACAACCATTACTTTGTGGATGAAACCGCACATTTTTCACTTTATCCTTTGCCTCCTGCCTGTCCTTAAGACCATAACACATGTTTTCCTTTACAAGTCTATGTAACTGACAAACAAGACAAACATCTATTACATTCTCTTCCTAGAGATATTGCATATCAGACTTTTTCTCTCCCTCTCTATCTTGCTCTCTCAGTCTCTCTCTCCCTTTCTGGGAATTACATAAGTGTGTGTGTGTGTGTGTGTGTGTGTGTGTGTGTGTGTGTGTGTGTGTGTGTGTGTGTGTGTGTGTGTGTGTGTGTGTGTGTGTGTGTGTGTGTGTGTGTGTGTGTGTGTGTGTGTGTGTGTGTGTGTGGGGGCTGTGTGGTGTTTTATGTAAGGGAGACCTGGAAGTGAGTATGGGTGACCCCTACACTGCCCTGCACACTCACTGGAGGTGGGAGGTTGTTTATGTTAGTTATAGAGAGCACAGGATGTGTGTGTCACGTGTGTTTTCTATTACCATGTTAAATCATTTTATAAAGACCAGGGAATCGAGTAGGTTCATGAGTTTTTCCTACTCTGCTATTGTGGTTGGAAGAAACACCTGGCTCTGAATGAATAAAGATAGTTTATGATGATAAAGTGAAACACTTTTTTTACCCCCTTTTTCGTGGTATCCAATTGGTAGTTACAGTCATGTCTCATCGCTGTAACTCCCTTACAGACTCGGGAGAGGCGAAGATCAAGAGCCGTGCGTCCTCCGAAACACAACCCAGCCAAGCCGCACTGCTTCTTGACACAACGCCCGCTTAATCCAGAAGCCAGCCGCACCAATGTGTCGGAGGAAACACCGTACACCTGGAGACCGTGTCAGCATGCATTGCTTCCGGCCAAACCCTCCCCTAACCCGGATGACGCTGGGCCAATTGTGCGCCACCCCATAAGTCTCCCGGTCGTGGCCGGCTGCGACAGAGCTGGACTCGAACCAGGATGTCTAGTGACACCGATAGCACTACGATGCAGTGCCTTAGACCACTGCGTCCCTCGGGAGGCAAAGTGACACCTTTATGAATTATACTGCTGAGACTTGGAGTTCTCATTATACCTCTGGCTAATCATGGTGTTTATTGTCATTTGAGACTTGTTTCTCACTAGAGAACATTTCTTATTTCATAGAAAGGCGTTTAGACAACATTAACATTTGAACATTTGATCATTGTGTTATCTTCCTTGTTTCTAAGTGATTTCTCCTACTTGGCTGACTCCTATTCTGACGAATGTTATCATCATCAAGTCATCAAAGAAAACAATAACAAAAGACTCGTTCCTGTTCAGAATTGCAGCTCACCTGTCTGTCTATACGAGGAAGGAGGGTGTTGTATTGTTGTTAACCAGTGGAGAGGAATTACCAGTACCGGTATAAATACACTTTGTTTGTTTTGTATGCAAGAGAGAAAGTCACGATACTTTCTAGAAATATAAAAGAAGACTTCACCTTGCCAGTAGTTTCCCTGCACTCCTGGTGTGTGTATTTGTGTGTGTGTGGTATGTATCGCCTCGTGTTGGGAGAGGGGGGCGTTCTTACTGAGTGGGAATGCCTGGTAGGATGTGTAGGCCTCTGTAACCAAGGCAACCATCTGCTGCTATGCTCGCAACGCTCTCCGGCAGCCCACACAATGTCACCACTGTGACATCCAGCCTGCAGTTCTGAGAGAGAGGAAGAGAGAGGGGGGAAAACAAGAGAGACGAGAGAGATTGTGTGTCTGTGTCTGTGTGTTATACATTGACCCCTTCCTGTGTTCTATCTAGATGCAGGGGGATCTAGGGTCCCAGCGGAGTTTCAGTGTGTTGGACCGACTCCTCCACACACACCCCGTCTGGCTGCAGCTGTCCATCAATGCTGACTCCGCCCTCTATATCCTGCTCAGAGAACCTGTCGGGGTGAGGAGGGGAAAGCCAATCAGATCATTCCATCAATTAATCAATTAACTAAACCTGACTGCCAGGTGAACTGTATCTGTATAGTATAGCTTTCCAATAGAGTAGTATACAAGACAGTCAGGAACTTACTGTATAGTTCCTCACCCCAAGTGTTCACAAAGAACCCTAATAAAACCCAACCTTAGCATACTCTTACTTACTTGTTATTGACAGTTCTTATTGAACAGTTCCATAAGTACTTGTTTAACAATGTTTGTCAATATTTATGGCTGGCCCCTGTGTGTAGACATTCCTGGTGCGTAAGTGCAGCTCCAGCCAGAGGAAGTTGTTGTGTGTCAGAGTGACCGCAGACCGAGCAGCATCCTCCATTAAGGAGTGTCTCATATGTGAGGAAGACTCCAGTGAGTACACATACATGTAGGCTACACCAACATTCTAAACTAACAATGAAACAGTTTCTCAACTCCAGTCCTCATGTTTCCTCAATAGCGCACATTTTTGTTGAACTAGGCAAGTCAGGTAAGAACAAATTCTTATTTACGATGACGCTCTACCGGAGAACAGTGGGTTTACTTCCTTGTTCAGAGGCAGAACGACAGATTTTTTGCCTTGTCAGCTCAGGGATTCGATTCAGCAACCTTTAGGTTACTGGCCCAACGCTCTAACCGCTAGGCTACCTGAAGCTCTGGACAAACACACCCGATTCAACTCATTGAGGGATTGATAAATAATTGACAAGTTGAATCAGGTGTGCTTGTCCAGGGCTAAAATTAAAATGTGTTCTGTTGGGGGTACTGGAGGACTGGAGTTGAGAAACACTGCTCTAAACTAACAATAAAACACTTGAACAGTTTCAGTCACACACAGTACTGCATGTGATCAACATCCACTGTGAATCAATGAAAGATCAGGCGCGGCTCCACGAGGGGACAAAAGGGGACTTAGCCCCCTCAATTGAAGCTTGTGCCACCTCAGTTGTAGTTTTATGCCCCTAAATAAACGATTGAGTGACAGGTTGGTGCAAAATCTGTATCAGCGCTGTATCAGGGCTATGAAAGGCCACTGGGTGGTTAGGTATTTCTCCTTTGGGTTTTCATAAAAAGTGGGGGGGGGGGAACGCTGCTCATCTGTGGTAGGCTATGTGGAAAATGAGATACGCCTCCATCTGTAATATTTTATCCGGATTTAGAAGAACCCGGTCAAATTTACAATTGAAGCTCCTTCACTCAACTCTGCCTCACCACTACAGAGTTAAGTTAGCTTCTTCGCTAGCTTTAAAAGGCATTTGTGTTATTACCCTAGAGCTCTAACCAGTTAATCTGCCACCGCCACCATGGATATCGGAAATCAAACCACCAAGGCCGCCGCCAAACCAAGCAGGGATGATGCTGCCGGGCACCAGCTATTTCACGTGAAGAGCCCACGACCCCTTCCCCGACTGTTCCTGACTATCTTGGGACAGAGGAGCCAGCCCAGGTTAGCCTAGAATCCTACCCTAGCCGCAGGTTTTCTGCCCAAAAACGTTTATTTAATAGCAACTGGTTCATAGGAAGAGAGTGACTGGAGTCCTCGGTTACTGCAGATGCGTCATTTCGGTTTCCATGTCAAAAGGTCTGTGTTGGGTCCAATGCTAACGCAGACAAGGCCTTTTCCCAAGGTGGATATTCTAACTGGAAGAACGCTATTGATGGTACCAAAGGATTCGCTAGGAATCCTCCAGCAAGGAGCATTTCAAATGCATTGCACTGTGGTAAGGAACTAGTATTCGGATGCATTCACGTAGGATAATTCACCTATTTCAAACAGCCTATCTATCTTGTAGCCTATATTCATTGCCTAACAGGCCTTTCTTCAGTGTGTAGGTCGCTGTCCATTGTGCTGATACAGCACAGCGGAGATGGGTTACAGATTTCACGCCAACCTGTCACTTCAAAAGCACTCACTGGTCTAGGAGTCTCAGCATTTTAGCTTTATGTTTATTATGGTATAGCGTGATATAAGCAGAATTCAATATAATTCCAATGCAGGAACTCCCAAAAACTGTGCCCCCTCACCGATTTCAACTGCCCTCTTATTCACTTGATCCTTTCCCTGGATCTGTGAAGGGTGCTGCCAAATGTTACAAAGCTGTGATTGGTGTCAAATGCTCTCTGTCCTATCCCCAGCCTTCGCCTTGGAGAGCTCCGCCCTTAGCTTCCCAGACCTCTGCCGATTGGTGGCCTTCTACTGCATTAGCAGGTGATTACCACTACCTTTACCCCATCTACCTGTCAATAACACTGCCACTGCTTTGGTCTATTTTGTCCACAGACTGTAAATACGCTGTAATGGCACTCCCATTACAGAACAGGGCACCTCCATGCTGTTCTAGCCCACTACGGCACACTGTGTTATTTGATCATAAATAACCTCAATATGTGTGCGTTGTCTCCAGGGATGTGCTGCCTTTTCCACTGGAGCTCCCAGAAGCCATTGCTCAGGCCTCCACCCACAGGAGGCTGGAGGCCATCTCCCATATGGGATTAGGTAGGGGTTCATTCAACGGATCTATAGCATACAGATGTAGGATCTTAATTTGATCACTGTTTTGTTGCTGAGTATGTTCCTGCACAGCAGGAAATGCAAACTTGTTGTGTATTTGAGGTTTAATAAAGGCTTTAAAATGTCAGAATTGATTTTCCCTATGGAAATATATATCAACCCCTACAGAAAATGTCCATTAATTAAAATCCACATAATAATTCACATTTTCTGTTGCTTCAGGATTATTTTCCTGCTGTAGCAAACTGGCTCAAATTAAGATCCAACATCAACATTACATTAGACTGTGGGATGGGGGGATGGGGCGACCTACACACAAGAAAGCGAAGGTGACTTGCCTAAATGACAACCGCCCCGTAGCAATCATGTCGGTAGCCATGAAGTTCTTTTGAAAAGCTGGTCATGGCTCACATCAACACCATCATCCCGGAAACCCTAGACCCACTCCAATTCGCATTGACTCGGTACTGGTACCCCCTGTGTATAGCCTCGTTTTTGGTATTTTATTTTTTACTTTAGTTTATTTTGTCAATATTTTCTTAACTCTATTTCTTGAACTGCATTGTTGTTTAAGGGCTTGTAAGTAAGCATTTCACGGTAAGGTTGTACGAATACAATTTGGTTTGATTTGAAAAGGAACATAATGTGTCTAGGGGTTGTTTCTGGACTGGGCCTAAATGTTTAGCACAGTAGGATATGGTCTTCAAAGCACTTCAATATCACTCACTTTATGGCGTGAATCAATTACTTATCCTCTGAACACGACAGTATGAAAATGTTACGTACCAGAATCTGGACCGGGAAACATTGTCTTTCTTCTTATTTTCCCCACAACCCGACAGAGTTCTGGAGTTCACTCTCTGACACCCAGAATGGACCTGGGGATCTACAGGCTCCACCCACCATCAAGGCTTCACCCATTACCACCAAGACTCCGCCCACCAGTGCCATGCAGGTCAAGGCGGGTCTGTCCCAGGACCTGTGTTACCTGCTGTCCCGCAGCAGACAGGAATCTCTCTGCTTCATTAACCCTCTCTTTCTCCAGCTTGAGGTAGTCACCCTTAAGCACAGATCTAGGAACAGATTAGCCCACCACAATTCCTCACCATAACCATTTGGGGAATAAAAATAATGTCTTACCCTGATTCAGTTTACTTGGCTTCCTTCAGCTGGAGGTAGAGACTTATAAACACATCAACATAGCTGTAAGTGGGAAGTCATCCCAGTTTTTAAAGATGTCACCTTTTAACCACATCTGGGATCAGTTTTCCCTACCAAAATTACTAACCATAACCAGTAGGGAGAGTGAAAACATATCTATCTGACCCTGAATCAGTCGGTATAGGGACAACTACCTACCTCCTACCTCCTTTCTCCCTCCAGCAGCAACAGCAGCCGCAACAGTCGATCCCGGGGGCGTCCCACAAACGCCACCGCTTCAAACGCAGCATGAGGGTCCGTGTCTCCACAGAGAGCTCCATGACTCTGTCTGGTTGTGGAGGTGGTGGAGGGGGGGCTGGGTCATTCCCCTTGCCCCCACCGGAGAACCCCAAGGACCAGGAGAGGCTCCAGCCCACACCCCTCCAGCCCAGTCCCAAACCGCACAGAAAGGTCCATCCTGGGGCTGGCATCCTGAGGAAAACCCCTGCACTGTCCCTCATGTCGGCCGAGGATGAGGACCTCGTGCCTGTACCGCCAGCGGTAAGGGTCCCTTTATGATATTCACTACCGTTCAAAAGTTTGCGGTCACTTAGAAATGACCTTGTTTTTTAAAGAAAAGCACATTTCCATTCAAATAACATACAATTGATCAGAAATACAGTGTAGACATTGTTAATGTTGTAAATGGCTATTGTGGCTGATTTTTTAAATGTAATATCTACATAGGTCCATTATCAGCAACCATCACTCCTGTGTTCCAATGGCACATTGTGTTAGCTAATCCAACTTTATCATTTTAAAAGGCTAATTGATCATTAGAAAACCCTTTTGCAATTATGTTAACACAGCTGAAAACTTTTGTTCTGGTTAAAGAAGCAATAAAACGGGCCTTGATAAGACTAGTTGAGTATCTGGAGCATCAGCATTTATGGGTTCGATTACAGGCTCAAAATCACCAGAAACAAAGTCCTTCCTTCTGAAACTCGTCCGTTTATTCTTGTTCTGAGAAATTAAGGCTATTCCATGCGAGAAATTGCCAAGAAACTGAAGATCTCGTACAACGTTGTGTACTACTCCTTTCACAGAACAGCGCAAAGCCTAAAATAGTCATTTACAACACTAACAATGTCTACACTGTATTTCTGATCAATTTGATGTTATTTTAATCGACCATTTTCTTTCAATAGCAAGGACATTTCTAAGTGACCCCAAACTTTTGAACGGTAGTGTATGTCTCCACCCTCTGTCTTATTTTCTCTCTTTTCCTAACTCCCTTTCTTTCTCTCCTGAAAGCACACATCCAGTCAACACACTGACCAGCTGATGCATCGTATGAAGATATGACCTTGACTCCGTCTCTCCCCAGGCTCCAACAGATCCTCCAGTGGGGGAGGTGGAGGAGGACCCATCTGCTCCAGAGGAGCCCAGCATCGAAGAGGCGTGCTTGGCCTTGGAGGGCCACCCAGCCCCCTCTCTGGCCCAACTGGACAGCAGCAGCTCTTTCAGCAGTCTGGAGGAAGAGGATCCAGGAGCAGAAGCAGAGGACCAGTTCTTCAAACAACCAAACCCCAACCCTCAGCACCGCCCGCCCTTGGTGCGCTCGCGGGGGGGTCACGGAGGCCTGCAGAGGATGAGCGCGGCATTTGTGTGTTTCTTTGCTCCAGAGAAGAGGCTCGCCAGGCTGGTGGAGGAGCTATCCAGGGAACGGAGGTCAGCAAAACCACTTGTAAATATAGAGAGAGACTTTGGGAAAACTTGATGCCATGTCTGTGCATTTGAACATTAAATTTGTCTGTTCATGGCGATTTTGGGGGGGGGGAATATTGTTCTAATCCTACACATTAATTGACGTGGCAGTGTTTAAAATTCCTAAATAAAATGCTATTGGTTGATATTGCCCATAGGGAGCTAACATGGCTTCCGTGGAATTGTGTAGTGTCATGTAAATTCATCATGTTTTTGGTGTGAAAACCTCAAAACTCCAAACTCTCTGTCTCTGGAGGTCTGCGTTTGGATCCTTGGTCCAGGAGTTCCTCCAGAAGCAGAAAGAGGAGCTGAGAGGGGTCTTGACCCAGGCTGCCTCTTCATCGTCGTCTTCCTCGCCAAAGTCCTCCTTGGCGGTGCTCCAGGGGCTGCGGTGCTTCTTGTCCCAGGCCAAGAGCTTCCTGCTGGACAGCGGAGAACTGTCGCCCCCCCTAGAGACCCTGGTGCCCGACAACGAGAAAGGTACCACCATTCTCACCTCCTAAGGATGCAAGGAGGAAAAAAGAGGATAGAGGAAGAGAGAGAGGAATATATCATAAGAATGGGAGAGATACTGAGGAGAGGCAGGAATTTGGAAGGGGCAGGATCTTCAGTAACTTCAGGTGTTCAGCATCAAACACACAAAACAGATTGATACGATACACAGGACATTACAAATACTTTTAAATGCTGCAAAGCAAGCCCATATAATATTCACTAAAGACTATAACACAGATATTATTCGATATTATCAGCATGTCAATTGGGGAAAGCATTACCACCACTGTCTATTGGTTTGACAGGATGTATAATAACACACAGTAAACCCATAGAGAGAGACATAGATCTATGGAAACAACAGGCTAGCTTTAGATGAGACTCAGACAGACTGTCCAGAGGCTTTTAGTGAAAAGGTATTATCACTGCGTAGGGGGTAGCTTTTCATCCATGAGTCCATATTGTCTCTAGGATTTATAAAGCTTTGCTAGCCAAGCCAGAGAACTACATCTATCACATTTAGCCTGCCAAATATCTCTGTACGTTGCTGGATGGGAGATATAAGACGTTCATTCATTGATATTTCTTATTTCGGGGGGGACGGGACTACAGGGGATGGTTGGTGTGTGTGTGTGCTGAGGCTTTTGGATAGAGTAGAGTGGACCCCACACTCACATTTGCGTCGGTGGAGGCATGTTCATTTTTTTTCTCCCTCATCGTTTATCATTCAAAGATATCACAGTCCCACGCGCACTTGAAGAGCAGCACGATTCTCAGGCTGGAGGGAGAGAGAGAGAGAGCGGGAGGAAAGGGGGGGGGAGATGGAGGGAGGGGGAGAGAGAGATGGCAGGAGAGAGAGGAAGGGAGCGAGGGATGGAAGGGGAGAGAGATATGGAGAGAGGGATGGAAGGGGTGAGAGAGAAATAGAGGAAGAAAGCAAGGCTGGACGAGGACTGGGTATTGATGTAGAGCTGACATTAGCTTTATGTGTGTTGGACAATGTCAGCCTAGTCAGGGAATCCTGTGACCCTCCACTTCCCCCAGTCCCTCAGTAATGATTAATCATTACCTGAATGAACAAGTGGGTGGTATGTGTTGTGTGTGTATAGGTCTGTGTTGTGTTATGGGTATGTGTTGTGTGTGATATGAGTGTATAGAACTGGTACGTTGTTATTTTAGATAAATGTTTGTAATCTGAAATAAAGTAAATCTTTCATACAAAATGTTTCCTTATAATCTTCAACTACTACTGTGTGTGTGTGTGTGTGTGTGTGTGTGTGTGTGTGTGTGTGTGTGTGTGTGTGTGTGTGTGTGTGTGTGTGTGTGTGTGTGTGTGTGTGTGTGTGTGTGTGTGTGTGTGTGTGTGTGTGTGTGTGTGTGTGTGTGTGTGTGTGTGTGTGTGTGTGTTTTATACATGTTTGTTTGTGTGTGTGCATGCTCATGCGTGTGTGTGTGCGTGTGTGCGTACCTATGTATGTGTTCCCCCATGCAGACATAGCCCTGGAGAAGGCCATGTTTGGCTGTGTGCTGAAACCTTTGAGGGTTCTGCTAGACCAGGCCCTCCTCTCCCTCCACAGACAGGACGGCTCCACCCAGCACCTGGCCTCTAGTCTCCTGGCCTGCCAAGAGGGGGCGATGGAACGCCTCGGAGTGCTGGTGGGCGTGCCCGACACACGCGGAGTGGAGAGGGTGAGGCAAAAGCTGGGCCTCATGCAGCGCACCCATTCACCCATAGACAAGGTGCTGCTGCTGCTGCAGGTCTGCAAGTCGGTCCAGAAGGCCATGGGGGCCCTCCACGACGGTGGTGAGTCGGCCTTCAATTTGCCTAATCTTAAACATCAAATAAAGTAACCACAGCCAGTGATTATCTATTATAAATAGAAACATTTTAAGAACACCATTTATTTACCTGTTATAATCTAGAAGCTGTTATCAACTGTCATAATCAATCAATCAACTGTTATTAATCAATCAATCTGTTAAAGCTGTCTTGTGCCATCCTCTTCCTGCTCCCAGGACAGGAAGTGAGCTCTGAGGACTTCCTGCCGGCGCTGTCCTATGTGATAGTGATGTGTAACACGCCTCAGATCCTACTGGAGGTGGAGTACATGATGGAACTACTAGAGCCCTCCTGGCTCACTGGGGAGGGTATGCACTATACCCAAACTACACCCCTTATAGCCTACACCCCTTACAGCCTACATCCCTTCCACCTTAATAAGATAGAGGATAGGGAGAGTTGTGTTGATGCTGAGAACGGAATGTATGTTTTGAAATAACATTCTTAGAATGTTCCTCTGAAAGTTACTAAAGTTTTCTTCTAGTTTTTATGGAAAAAAAATGTATGTTTTCAGAACAATTTGAGAACATGACATTAAATAGAACCAGGAGGGAACCTGTAGGAAATGTTATGCGGATGCACTGAAATTCCCACAGAAGAACTTTGTTTCTTAACGTTCTTGGAAAAATTTGAGAACATTCCCAACGTCAAACCAGTTGGAGAATATTCCTAGAATATTACCAAAATGGAAATTAAATGTAACAATGTTTTAACTTTTAGGAAAAGTTCTGTTAACCATAATTACTCCTGTAAATTGCTCTGGATTAGAGCGTCTGCCAAATGACTGGCCCAGCGTTGTCCAGGTTGGGGGGAGGGTTTGGCCGGGGGAGCTTTACTTGGCTCATCGCGCTTTAGCGACTCCTTGTGGCGGGCCGGGCACCTGCAGGCTGACCTCGGTTGTCAATTGAACTGTGTTTCCTCTGACACATTGGTGCTGCTGGCTTCCAGGTTAAGCGGGTGGGTGTTAAGAAGCAGCATGGTTTGACGGGTTTCGGAGGACGCATGACTCGACCTTTGCCCTTTACACTTGTGGGAATTGGCCTATGTGGATAGGGCTAAATTGAAATGTTTCTTATGGAAGAAATATGAAAGCATATGCAGTGTAATGGTCGCAATTGAAAGGGAACAGTTTGGAGATAATGGGAAAATAATTAGACCAACGGTGAGTACACAGTTCACCCGACACAAGACATTACACTGTTGATGTGTATTTTACATTTACTGTACTTTTTGCTGCATTTGTTAACAATGAAATCTGAAAATCCTGTGGATACATTCAGTAAAATGAGAAGATTATTCGTGGAAAATGTGGGGTAAGCGCAACATGAGACAAAAACATGACATGGGTTTGAGTGAGAGGAGTAACTGTTGTCTCAAAGTGGCCACACACCTCTCCCAAAGTGTGCACGGTTCCTAAGCAATTTCAATGTACTTGTATGACTCAAAGAAGAGTCTTCAACTACAAGCTGCTATTTTGAGCTCTCCAAGCTGTGCTGTTGAGGAACTAGAGCAATCACACTTTTAGTTGTTTTCTTTGGAACGCAGCCCTACATCCCTGCCATCACACAATTACTGTTGTTGTTGGCGCAATCCAAAAATGGTCTGGGTCAGCTGGGCATCATTTCAAAGCTTGTTCTATTGCCAACATGACTACCTAAGCTATAAAATGTGATTTTAAAGTGTTAGGCTGGGGTTACACAACGTTGTGTAATGGCAGCCTACGGCTTTCACAAGGCCATTCAGAGAAATGGATCGTACTGTTGGTGCGCATAGATAGGAGTCGCGCGGCAAAATGGAGTCATAATAAACCAATCAGAGACTCATTGTGTTCAGAACAACCCAGGGTGTGACGCCATGTCATCTTGTAGCCACATCAAACATATTCATCAGAAACATTGACACTGCATATGACATGAGTTTTATGATTTGGAAACTAGAAGCACATTTGGACTCACGGGTGTTTTGGCTTGCTTGGATCACATCAGTGGTATTTATTATAATCCTCAACGTCTCGCCTTTCGAAATACATAGTCCTCTCAATTTGCAGCATTACCCTCCCTCAGACAACAAAGAATGTGTAAAAGTAGCCCAATTGGCGGAAGGGATGGGGACAACTTGTTCGCGCGCCGAGCTCAATTTCAGAACATCCGTCAGTCTAAACCCATGTATAGCATGTTATTGTACACCCACAACGTTCCAATTTAGGAGCTTGTCAGTGCTCAAATCTGCCGTTTTCAACCCGTATTCGGGTATGAGTGTAAAGGGCTACATGTGCTGCGAATGTTCCAAAGCCAAGCAACTAACCTGCACCGTTCCCAGAACGTTGTGGGAAGGTTGTATGCAAAATGACCCTCGGACAACCACACTCACCAAGCTCTAAGAGACATATGGTTCTCAGTACGTTATGTGGTAGCTGGTTAACCCTCTCCACCCCAAAGGAGAGGGCACCACTACGAACTACACCCTTTTCCTTTATACACTCTACCTCGAAAACAACTTGGATAATGAAGACAACATAACTGTGGTCACTGTATTGACATTTAGCTGTGCCCCCACCTACTCTCCCAGGTGGCTACTACCTGACCAGTGTCTATGCCAGCCTCTGTCTGATCCAGAGCCCTGAAGCGAAGGGCGACCAAGTCCCCCCAGGAGGTCTGACCCGCGAGGCCCTGGACGGGCTGAGGGAGTGGGGCCGCAGACGCAGCCTGGAAGCCAAGAGCAACCGTGAGAGACAACAGAAGCAGGTGAAACACTAGCTCCTGGGTAACGTTTTCCCCTTTGTAACCATAACCATTAGTGGGGAAACTGCCAAACTGACCCAAGATCAGTGTCTAGGGGCAGCTTCACCCTATTCTGAGACGCCACTCGACACCAGACCTGGATTTAAATAGCCTGGATTTAAATGTGTTTTCTTTCAAATACTTCAGCTGCACAGGATTGAGATGACAAAGGAATAGTCCCAAAAGAGCAAACCCCGCCCATCTATAACTCCAGACAGACGCACCCTCCTTGTGCTTGTTATTCGCCAGAATCATGACCACCATTCACCAGCAAACATAGTATGGTGGATAAGCTGGTTAGTGACGTGGGGAATACTGACTCCCTTCAAATAGCAGCTTGCTAAAAACCCACTCCTTTGTCCTAGTATTTGATTCGTCCCCAAATGATGACCATTCACTAGATGAAATGGTACAAACACTGTAGTTAGCTAGTCAGTCACGTGGGCTACTCACTCTCTTCAAATAGCAGCTAGCTAAAACACACGTACACACCACACACCCGCCAGCAGATTTTCTGTACCGCCACTGAGGGAGATCAGTGAGCTAGCTAAGTGTTATGAAGAAGTGGGCGGTCAGATAGCATGAAATTTACTGAGCAGCAGCAACCCACTGAAGAGAGGAGAGCAAACACAATATGCACACGGACAGTGAGGAGCTCAGTGACTCTGTAAGTTGCAGCTTTTGAATGTTGTTTAATGATGTGGTTCATGGGGAACTTGCTGATTTGACTGTGTCCGGTATGTGAGAGTGTTAATAAAGGGTGTTTGGGAATGGGCAGGTTGTGTTATATGGAGGCAGGTGGTACTGTAGGTGGTTCTCCTATTATGTAATATAGTATATACCCAACGTTTCGACTGGTTGTGGCACACTGTATTTACATGTAGTATATATGTATATTATTGTACTTTGGTGTAGGCTATTTCTGTGTAAGTGTATGGATTCATTTTGTTAGGATGAAGGGACAGTGTGGTTTAATGGAACTGTGTACGTGTGTTTTAAAGTGTGTGTTTAAAGTAGAAAAGTAAAAGTGTTGAATTTGTTTGAATATTAAGGCAATGCATGAAGACTGTTGGACTGTATTCATTGTAGAATATTTTGAAACTGATTGTATTGATTTATTATGAGGAATGTGCATTTGTGGTGTATTGCCTACAGTATGTAATGCTGTGTAACAAACAGTAGCCCATTGAGGCTCTGTATACTACTAGCTCTCACAGTCTCACGTCAGAATTAGACTTTCATCTGTGTTTCTCAAATGTCAAATTTCAAAGTTGTTCCAAACCTCACATTTCAAAGTGTTTAAGGTTAAGTTTTGGCATTAACTCCAGATTTTTAGCATTAGGGTTAAAATTAGACATTAACTCAGAATTCTTAAGGTTAGGCATTAACTCTGAACTTTCTATCGCTGGATTCGAACATGCAACCTTTGGAATCAGAGGCAGATGCTTACGCCCATCCGCCACCCCTGTCCACAACCCGAAACAGTGCTCACTGTTGCCCCTAGTGACCGGTTTCCACCTCATCTCCCAACATCCTCAGACATCGAATGCTGACTTGTATCCCGGGTGACGTCCTGGTGTTTTATGTACTGTTTACAGTATTGAGTTAGTTTGGTTTAAATGAATGGAAGACAGTATATTATTTTGAAGCACTCTAATCTTCATGAGTCTTCTGACGGCTATGTTATAAAGGCTGTTTATGTGAGTTAACAAGATTATACATTTTGTAACTCATTTTGAATGTGTGTTTCTGTTTGTGTGTGTGTGTGTGCCTGTGTGTGCCTATGTGTGTGTGTGTGTGTGCCTATGTGTGTGTGTGTGTGTGTGCGTGCGTGCGTGTGTGTGCCTGTGTGCGTATCTTTGCTTGTATGTGTTTCTCTCTGTACAGAGGTGTGTTCGGGTACTGTTCCAGGACGGCGAGCGCAGCGCTGTGCGGACGCTGCAGTGGAGAGCCGGGGAGAGCAGCGAGGCCCTAGCCCAGCTCTGTGCCTCCACCTTCGGCGTCTCCGAGCCCCAGGACTACACCCTCTACTGGAGGTCCGGGGGGGAGATGAGGACCCTTCCCACCCAGACACAGCCTCAGGACCTGGCCAGCCACAGTGAGGGAGGCCCCTCTCTCTCCTACCTTCGCACGGACCACGACTTCAGCAAGATGCGGCGCCTGACCAGAGGGGGAGCTGTGGACCTGGGGGAGTCCGTGTGTGAGGAGTGAAGGCGATGGAAGGAAGGAGGGAGGAAGAGGAGGTGGAAGAGTTCTTCTCGGATCTCAGCGTTTTTCGATTTATTGATTGATTAAAAAAGCTGTGTTGTGTCTTGGACGTGTTGTCATAACTACAGCTCTCACTAAAGACTAAGGGGCAAGTCTCAATTGGCACCCTATTCCATAGTGGAGGTTTAAAAGTTGTGCACTGCACTGTATGGGCTCTGGTAAATAGGGTGTCACTTGAGACTCAGCCTTAGAGGAAGGGCAGATGGTTGTCTATTATTCACATCACTTCTGTCAATCTGCTGCTCCTTGGTTGGAACCATAGAATTAGAATGAATTCTATAAATTATATTTCTATGTTCAGAACCCTGTTGTTAAGGGTTGGGTGGGGGGGGGGGTGGCCTAAAACACTAGCTACCGGTATGTCCTTGCTACTGTAACGTAAGAGCGACGGAAATATTTTTTGTAAGACCGAACCTCAATACCAAAGTTAAGAAAGTAAAGTCATACACATAGGAATGTGTGCAGCTCAGAGGACAAGCTTTGCTTTAAGGTAAGATGGACCTGGTTCTCTTGACTTATTTACAGTGTTACAGATAAAGAATGAGTGAATAAGAGCCAATACAGGCAAACGCCATGAAGCCATTTGGATTGTGAGTCTGAGGTACTGTTGATGTTGGCTCTGCCACCTCTAGTCACTTACTGTTGACAGGATTGTGGGAAAACCATTTTTTAACTTTACAAATAGAAAACCGGTTTGAGGAATTTTGTTGAAAGGCACAATATTTCCTTGTTTTAAGATTTTTGCCAACTGAATGTCTCTTTATGCTAAAAACGGACACATTTGTCAAAATAATTACTTTTTTCTGTTTCACTTTCTATTACTGTTTCCATTGAACTGCTTTAATATTCCATGATAAAAGTAGCTTCTGAGAGAAAAGACCATCTACGTGACAATGGCCAATAAAACTGGGACCATGTTATGCCTCATGGCGATTAGCTGAATGTAAAGTCACCTAAGTGGCCATGGCAACGACTCCTGCTGCAGATCATCTTTGCCAACTGACTGTTCAACTTAATGTTAACACTTATAATGTATTATTACAATAATGAATTGTTTCAACAACAAAAAAAGGTTGAATAGTTATATTGAGTATGAATCAAAGATTTCTAAAAAGGAAAGTGAGATATTTACCTTTATGGAAGCTTTTACTGGAGAAGGGGTTCTTTAAAGAAGAACAAGGACACATTGAGGACTATTGCATGTGCTTTTCATTGAATGTAAAGACTTTGCTGGTTTCGTATGTGATGCATGTGTTGACTGTGTTGAAAAAGGCAACATAATGGCATTCACTATTTCATTGGCTGTATAACACATTGCTGTATTTTGTCCAGTAATACAAAATCGCAATAAAATTGCATTATCGGTTCATAGTGCTACTACATGATGTGTTCTTTGCTTATCAGTGTTTGCTGCGTACAATCTGTATTAATATCATGTTGAAGTTACAGTATATTGCTAAGGGAATATTACAAGTCACCACTGGGAGGCAGCAAATTACTTTACTTATACACCGAGTATACAAAACACAAGGAACACCTTCCTAATATTGTTGCACCCCACCCCTTCCTCCTTACCTCCCAGTACCTACTGCCATACCCCATTCAAAGGTACAATATTTTGTCTTGCACATTCACCCTCTGAATGGCACACACACACAATCCATGTCTCAATTGTCTCAAGGCTTAAAAATCCTTTAACCTGTCTCCTCCCCTTCATCTACACTGATTTGAAGGGGATTTAACAAGTGACATCAATAAGGGATCATAGCTTAATTCGACATCTTAGTCATTTAGCAGACGCTCTTATCCAGAGTGACTTACAGTCCATGGAAATCAAAACTACGACCCTGGCTTTGCTAGCGCCACGCTCTACCAACTGAGCCACACGGGACCACAGCCTTCACCTGGATTCACCTGGTCAGTCTATGGAAAGAACCAGGTGTTCTTAATGTTTTCTTAATGTTTTGTATACATTGTAGATGTTTTGTACATTGTTTTGCTATTCTTGAATTGGAATTTCAAGGAATCTCCTGAATTGAAATGGAAAATGACCCAAACCCTTCCCAGTACATCAAAGCACAACTGTCACAAAATCTTTGAATAATCATATTCTCTCCACTGTCAGAATGAACAAATATGTATTTACATAAATTATTTATGACAGTGAATACGTAATCAAAACATTTTTTGAAGACACAAATTATCGTCCAATAGAAATGGCTATTCGCCAGTGGTGGAAAAAGTACCCAATTGTCATACTTGAGTAAAAGTAAAGATACCTTAGTAGAAAATAACTCCAGTAAAAGTGAAAGTCATCCAGTAAAATACTACTTGAGTAAAAGTCTAAAAGTATTTGGTTTTAAATGTACTTAAGTATCAAAAGGAAATGTAATTGCCAAAATATACTTAAGTATCAAAAGTAAAAGTATAAATCACTTCACATTCCTTAAATTAAGCAAACAAGACGGCACAATATTCTTGTTTTATTCGGACATAATTTACAAACTAAGGATTTGTGTTTAGAAAATCTGCCAGATCAGAGGTAAAAGGGATGACCAGGGATATTCTCGTGTGTGAATTTGACTATTTTCTTGTCTTACTAAGTTATCGAAATGTAACGAGTACTTCTGGGTTTCAGGGAAAATGTATGGAGTAAAAAGTACAATATTTTATTTAGGAATGTAATGGAGAAAAAGTAAAAGTAGTCAAACATATAAATAGTAAAGTACAGATACCCAAAAAACTACAGAAGTAGTAATTTAAAGTATTTTTTATTTAAGAACTTTCCACCACTGCTAGTCAGTCATCAAAAACAATGACATTCACTTTATTCAATTTGTATTTAGGCTAACGTTTAGGCTAACGTTTAGGCTAACGTTTAGGCTAACGTTTAGGCTAACGTCAGTTATATTTATTTGCATATGCATTTGAAACAATGGCTACTTCAAAATGATTCCATTAGACACAGTGAGAATTCAAATGGTAAAAATATGAAACCTTACAAGTGTATTGTACTGTATAATTGTTGTATTGTATGCAATACAATATGTTAACTTGACAGTACGAAACAACTTGGAAAGTTGACAGTGACGAATATGAAAATGTTATTCTCTTACAACAGACTTAACATACTGTAATGAACTGTAATGAACAGTAATGACATTTAATCTCATGGGTGACCGATAAGATCTTGCTGAAAGACACACCCCTAATAAGTCACGCCTCCTGTTAAAAAAGATCCAGCTGCTAGGTCAACCCAGCGTGAGAGTAAAAATACCCAGCTGATGGCTAAATGAACCCATGTTTGGGTAATCCCAACAACCCAACTTGTTGGTCAAAATAACCCTAGGTGTTCTGTCCACTATTTAACCAGCGCTGAGTTACCAAATAACCCAAATAGGGTTGTTTTTAGCACATCGTTTCTTGGAGCCTAGTGAATATAACCCAGGACTCCCAGACTTCTGTCTACTGCTGCACCCCAGATTGTCCAGCACCCCCAGACCTTATCTCTGTCTGTGTCTGTGTCTGTGTCTGTGTATGTGTCTGTGTGTGACCCTAGCTAACCACCTCTATTTCACCTCTACTTCACACCACACCCCAGTTTGTCCAGAACCCTCAGGCCTTATCTCTGTCTGTGTCTGTGTCTGTGTGTGACCCTAGCTAACCACCTCTATTTCACCTCTACTTCACACCACACCCCAGTTTGTCCAGAACCCTCAGGCCTTTCTCCAGGTAGTCAGCACGGCTCAGCCAGAAGGACTCCTTGTCCTTCATGATGTTGGCCAGCACCGCTCCACCCATAAACACCATATGTTTACGGCTTGGGGGGTCCTCAATGCGGATCTTAAACTTCTGCAGAGAGGAAGGGAGGGGGGACAGGTAGGGGAGAGTGTAGAAAAATACACAGTAAACTAAGATAAAGGAACATATAACACCATCTATATCATTACACAGGTTTACGTATTGTACTATGGGTGTGTGTGTGTGTACTGTGTGTGTAATGTGTGTTTGTATGTGTGTGTGTGTCCATACATGTGTGTGCATGTGTGCGTTTCCTTGCATGTGTGTGTGTGTGCTTACAGAAAGTTTCTCAGTGTCCCCCTGCAGCACCTTCTCCAGGTACAGCTGTTTGATCTCCCTCTCCAGTCTGGAGGGAAGGCCGGGGTACATAGTGGTGCCTCCTGACAGAACAATGTGCTTGTACAAGTCAGACCTTAAGGAGAGAGAAACAATATGGTAGAAGACAAAAGGTATGTATGTACAGTTGAAGTCGGAAGTTTACATACTCCTTAGCCAAATACATTTAAACTCCGTTTTTCCCAATTCCTGACATTTAATCCCAGTAAAAATATTCTGTTTTAGGTCAGTTAGGATCACCACTTATTTTAAGAATGTGAAATGTCAGAATAATAGTAGAGAGAATAATTATTTCGCTTTTTCTTTTTTCATCATATTCCCAGTGGGTCAAAAGTTTACATACACTCAATTCGTATTTGGTAGCATTGCCTTTAAATTGTTTAACTTGGGTCAAACATTTTGAATAGCCTTCCACAAGCTTCCCACAATAAGTTGGGTGAATTTTGGTTCATTCCTCTTGACATAGCTGGTGTAACTGAGTCAGGTTTGTCGGCCTCCTTGCTCGCACACGCTTTTTCAGTTCTGCTCACATATTTTCTATAGGATTGAGGTCAGAGCTTTGTGATGGCCACTCCAATTCCTTGACTTTGTTGTCCTTAAGCCATTTTGCCACAACTTTGGAAGTATGCTCGGGGTCATTGTCCATTTGGAAGACCCATTTGCGACCAAGCTTTAACTTCATGACTGATGTCTTGAGATGTTGCTTCAATATATCCACATACTTTGCTTTCCTCATGATGCCATCTATTTTGTGAAGTGCACCAGTCCCTCCTGCAGCAAAGCACCCCCACAACATGATTCTGCCACCCCCGTTCTTCATGGTTGGGATGGTGTTTTTCGGCTTGCAAGCCTCCCCCTTTTCCCTCCAAACATAACGATGGTCATTATGGCCAAACTGTTATATTTTTGTTTCATCAGATCAGAGGATATTTCTCCAAAAAGTACGATCTTTGTCCTCATGTGCAGTTGCAAACCATAGTCTGGCTTTTTTATGTATGTTTTGGAGCAGTGGCTTCTTCCTTGCTGAGCGGCCTTTCAGGTTATGTCGATATAGGACTCGTTTTACTGTGGATATCGATACTTTTGTAAGTTTCCTCCAGCATCTTCACAAGGTCCTTTGCTGTTGTTCTGAGATTGATTTGCACTTTTTGCACCAAAGTACACTCATCTCTAGGAGACAGAACGTATCTCCTTCCTGAGCAGTATGACGGCTGCGTGGTCCCATGGTGTTTATACTGGTGTACTATTGTTTGTACAGATGAAAGTGGTACCTTCAGGCATTTGGAAATTGCTCCCATGGATGACCCAAACTTCTGGAGGTCTACAATTTATTTTCTGAGGTCTTGACTGATTTCTTTTGATTTTCCCATGATGCCAAGCAAAGAGGCACTGAGTTTAAAGGTAGACCTTGAAATACATCCACAGGTACACCTCCAATTGACTTAAATGATGTCAATTAGCCTATCGGAAGCTTCTAAAGCCATGACATTATTTTCTGGAATTTTCCAAGATGTTTAAAGGCACATCCAACTTAGTGTATGTAAACTTCTGACCCACTGGAATTGTGATACAGTGAATTATAAGTGAAATAATCTGTCTGTAAACAATTGTTGGAAAAATTACTTGTGTCATGCACAAAGCAGATGTCCTAAACGACTTGTCAAAACTATAGTTTGTTAACAAGAAATTTGTGTAGTGGTTGAAAAACGAGTTTTAATGACTCCAACCTAAGTGTATGTAAACTTCCAACTTCAACTGTATGTTTGCATACAGTTTTAATTGTAATTTAATAAGTCAACTATAGGTTTATAATACCATTGCTTCATACATTTAGTACAGCTACCAAACAAAATAGCTTGGGCTCTATTGGTAATATCCACATATATAGAACAACTATGTAACACTTGCACAGATCTCTAACTCTAGCACAGCCCACAATGTAATGTACTGTAGGACCTGACGCTATAGGCTGGCCTCCTCCACTTGTATGGCATTAAAAACAAACAATAGAGAAGTTGGCTACAGCACCACACAGTACAGGATGAGGCTACAGTATCAGTTAAACCATGTGGAGACCAACAGCAGGAGGGTGTATATCTGACCTGAGATCTATGTCAGCAGCCTGGATGGTGTTGAACAGCAGCTCAGCCACGCCTGCACCCTCTACGTTGATGAGGTGGGGCTGGAAGAGGGCCTCCGGGGCTCCGAACCGCTCCCCTCCCACCATCACCTGACGACCGTCAGGCAGCTGTAGCATAGAGCGAGTTAAATAAATAAATTATGTGGTTCTCGGTAGCTCAGTTGGTAGAGCATGGTGCTTGCAACGTCAGTATACTGGGTTCAATTCCCGGGACCACTAATACATTGAAAATGTGCATGACTGTTTGGATAAAGTGTCTGCTTAATGATCTATTATTATATTACTTACAAATTCACACCTCTATTCTCTGATGGGTTTCGTTTTATGTCATGATTGATATACAGTGCAGAAGCTATAGGTAGGAGATTCATATAGGTTAGCCTGGGAGTTTTGCAACATTGCTACATTGCTATAAACAGACTGCCACCCAGGCTAAGAGACCATTCATAAATAATAATGAACATTCTCTCTGATTGACATGAGAGAAGAGGCGTTTTCTACAGTACCATGTATGACTCCACCAGCACGGTGGTCTCTGTAGCCAGTCTCTGCTCCTGCTCGATGTTGTATCCCACGTAGCACAGCTTCTCCTTCAGCATGCGGACCGTCTCAAAGTCAGCCGAGTGGTTAAAGGCATAGCCACGCATCAACAGCAACTGAGAGGGATCATAGGTGAAGAAACAGCTTCTCTCGGGCCATAAATAACTAAAAACGAATTCAACTGTCAATTTCTAAGAAGTTTGCATTGATTATGATTGACACAAGGGATATAAAGGCATAGTTTGGTTCATAATGTGACGAGGTGGTAATATATGTAGAAACACACCTTGATGAGGTAGCGCGTGATGTCACGTCCAGCAATGTCCAGCCTGCGTGTGAGGTGGGGTAGAGAGTAGCCCTCGTACACAGGACATATATGGGTCACCCCGTCCCCCGAATCCACAACTACGCCTGTCAACAAACCTAGAGACAGGACAAGGCAGGACACACAGGGTCACATAACAGACCGTATGAAAGCGAATGTGGGTTTGAATCAGCTCCTTACAAGAGTCTGTCAGCCCGCTGAGGTAAGTCTGGGCATTTATACTACAGTATATCATTAGATATTACAGGGAGAACCATGTCTGTGGGTCTAGTCTCCCCTTACCCTGGGCATAGAGAGTGAGCACGGCCTGGATTGCGACGTAGATGCCGTGGAACTGGTAGGTCTCAAACATGACCTCAGCGATCTTCTCACGGTTCTTAGTGGGGTTCATGGGCGGTTCCGTCAGAAGCACCTTGAATCAAATGAAACTTCATTGATCCGTAACATTACAACAAGAAGGCAGGTGGACTGTAAAAAGTGTTTTCTAAACAAACCATCTTCCTAATAGTCCACTAAAACACTGGAAGTTTAACAGACTAAATGGATTTCATACCCATGTCTCTCCTTCAGAAATGTGATTTTATCTCAATCCCAGTAACCTGCCTAAAAAGCTTATTAAAGGAAAAAGGACAAATAAAAGAATGGTGACCTTGCAGTCTGGGGGGCTGATGTCCAGGCGCTCTGGGCCGAAGGTGTAGTCCCACAGGTGAAGCATGTCTTCCCAGGAGCGCACCATGCCGTTGTCCATGGGGTAGGACACCTCCAGCATGGAGCGACACTCACTGGCCTCGTCACCCACCATCAGGTCCTATAGGTTAGGGGTTAGAGGTTGGAGGTCAGGCCCAGGGTTCGGGGGTCAAAAAGGGAGATGGTTTGGATGCATTTGATCATACAGAAATATGCATACAGAGTACAGACATGGCAATTTTAAGATATTAGGCTAGCTCTCAAACATGATTGTCAGAGAGGGGATTGACAGTGTTTGGAGATGGCTAATATTCAACTGATGCTTTCACAATCATACACAGCACAGCAAAGAGCAGAGGACTCTTCTGTGGCTCTGTCAGTGTTTAGGCTAGAGATCAACTTGCTCCGTTGACCTCACCTTAATCTCGATGTTTCCAACTTTGTTGTTTGATCGGATGATGGGCCGACCCACCAAGGCAGGGAAGATATGCTCTGGGAAGTTGGAGCCAGCGAAGCCACACTTGACAAACTGCATGGGAACCAATATGAAAGAAACATGATGCTGTTGCATACTTTCAACAGTCTTTCAATAGTATTTCAATACACTTTCTGTAGTCCTTAAATACACATTCAACACACTTTCAATATGAGGGGTGAGGGACAGTTCGAGCTACTGAAAAAGTCCTTGCTTTTGTGCATTGAGCGGAAACCAAAATTGAACCACAGATAATGTCACTTCTCTTGTGATGAACTTCTGCAAAATATTTTCAGTTCAACATTAAAAGTGGATGTGTCAAACTGTATCAAGTCAGCAACAACACTGTAAAAACGCATCTTGAAATAGTACATTATACATTTTATCGGGACATTTCTGTCTGTTTACCTGTGTGCTTACAACACCATTTATTAAAATGCCCTAACTTGTCTATGTAGCCAAGACACATTCCATAGCCTGGAGGTGTACAATACATTCCAAGCACCAGCCACAAGTGGAGGTGGGGTAAGCTAGCCTACAGTCATCAGTTAACATGTAGCTCATGATTCTAGTGCGCTTTTGCGGGACAGGAAGTTTAAAGGGGCTTCCAATAGCCATTGATATGGTGCGAGTGAACTCAAGAAGCATGGGGAATGGAGAATCGTTTCAATTCTTAGCTTGTGTTCCTTCTTCCCGTTCAATAACAGCTCACTCCACGACATCAACACCATGTATGGCAGTGTGTGTAGATAAGAGGAGTCTGTGACAAGTCCAGACAGACGCGCACCCATATTAGACCCACACCCTTACCTAGCGCGCAGAGAGAGCAGCTTGCTTCATAGGCTTCTACGACACCATACCGTTTACTGTGACAGACACTGTTATCTCCTTTATGAATAAAACGTTGCAGCTTTGTAGCAGGGTGCTTAGAAAACAACTTAATTTGTGCTGTTGTTATCAACACAAATACACGTGATTAAGATATTGTCTATGATTTATTGGAAATTGTTAAATTCCAATACATATTACTACTCTCATAATTTATTCCCAAATCCTAAATAAACATTCAGTGTTATCATTTTTTTTAAACTCCATGGGGTAGTGATAAAAAACTTTTTTTAAATAACGTTAAATCGACACTCACTCACCCCTGTGCCATTGTCACAGACGACAACCTTTCTGCCCTCACTGTCCATGGTCCACTGATGCTGCTGGAGAGGAGAGGATCTCAATCTGTTCCCTCCAGCCGGGGCTCTCAGGTGGGCTAATCCAATTAAGCAACACGTTTTGATTGCTTTGAAAACATGCGGAAAATATTCATGCAAAATGCATATAGGAGCTACAGCAGCTGTATTCTTCTTCCTTCCGTAATTTGAAATGTGGGCGGGGTCAAAATAACGGAGAGGGGGGCGACGCCGACCTTGCGTACAGGAAGGCTAGTGTTGTCAAAATAACTCTTATTAGTTCAATTATACACTGTCTGATTCACACAACCAGCACATTTTTAGTATTTAGTATTTTATTAGGATCCCCAATTAGCAGCAGCAGCTACACTTCCTGGAGTCCAACCAGAGTTATAACAATACATCATAATAAAACAATACATCATACAAGACACTGTGCTTTATACAAATGTATATTGCTCCAATATTACACATTTACAATTTAAAATGTACAATATCACAATGTGTGTCTGATTGTAGAGTATGTGTGTGTGTGTGTGTGTGTGTGTGTGTGTGTGTGTGTGTGTGTGTGTGTGTGTGTGTGTGTGTGTGTGTGTGTGTGTGTGTGTGTGTGTGTGTGTGTGTGTGTGTGTGTGTGTGTGTGTGTGTGTGTGTGTGTGTGTGTGTGTGTGTGTGTGTGCATGTCTGTGTGTGTGTCTGTGTGTGTGTGTCTTCACAGTCCATGCTGTTCCATGAGGTGTATTTTTTTTTATATCTGCTTTTAAGTAACATTTTACTGGTCACTTGAGTTACTTGATGTGGAAGAGAGTTCCATGTAGTCATGGCTCTATATAGTACTGTGCGTCTCCTAGCCTGTGTTCTGGACTTGGGGGCTGTGAAGAAGTCTTGTGGGGTATGAGCTGTGTGCTAGTCTTTTGGACAGACAGCTCAGTGCTGACAACACATCAATACCTCTCACAAAGACATGTAGTGATGCAGTCAACCTCTCCTCTACAGTACTTTGAGTCAGGAGAGATTGGCATGCATGTTGTTGATATTAGCCCTCTGTGTACATTGAAGGGCCAGCTGGGCTGCTCTGTTCTGGGCCAACTGTAATTTCTCTATGTCCTTCTTTGCAGTACTTGATCAAATAACTGGGCTGTAGTCCAGGTGTGATAAA
This sequence comes from Oncorhynchus gorbuscha, assembly GCF_021184085.1. Taxonomy (NCBI): domain Eukaryota; kingdom Metazoa; phylum Chordata; class Actinopteri; order Salmoniformes; family Salmonidae; genus Oncorhynchus; species Oncorhynchus gorbuscha. The sequence continues at coordinate 16,261,608 of NC_060193.1, forward strand.
ACTAGGACTTGATTGGTTGATTGTGATGTCAAGAAAGCAGAGTTGTGCTTGGTCAGGGACAGACCTCTCCCCATCTTGGCAACCGTTGCATCAATATGTTTTCACCATGTCAGTCTACAATCTAGGGTTACACCAAGCAGTTTAGTCTCCTCATTTGCCACATTATTCATTCTAAGATTTAGATAAGGTTTAGAGTTCAGCAAATTATTTGTCAGAAAACACAATGCATATGAGCCCCCCTCCCGAACAAACAAACAATATGGTTCCATCCTGGAAACGCTTGTGGACTCGTTGTTCACAGACTTCAGCAGGTTTGGATAAAAATACTTTCATTTATTCCAAATGCATACATCAGACACATTTTTACAAAATACTTATTTTTCTATGAATGAATCCCATGACAATGTATTGTATGGTGATATTTATATGGGTAGGCCCATATGGGGTGGCAGGTAGCCTAGTGGTTAGACCAGGGGTGGGCAACTCCAGTCCTCGAGGGCTTGATTGGTGTCACACTTGTTCTCCATCCCTAGTAAACACAGCTGATGAATCAAATTGCGTTCTAAACTGAAGATCATGATTAAGTGATTATTTGAGTCAGGTGTGTTAGCTGGGGCTGGTGCAAAACTGTGACACCAATCAAGTCCTCGGGGACTGGAATTTCCCACTCCTGGGTTAGAGCGTTGGACTAGTAACCGAGTGGTTGCTGGATCGAATCCCTGAGCGGACAAGGTAAAAATCTGTTGTTCTGCCCCTGAACAAGGCAGTTAACCTACTGTTCCCCGGTAGGCCGTCATTGTAAATAAGAATTCGTTCTTAGCTGATTTTCCTGGTTAAATTAAAAATATATAAAGATGAAACGGTCATGTTAAACAGGTCATTCAGCCCTCAAACGTTTATAGGCACATCAATGAGTTAAGACCAAGTTGTGCTTCACTTTATCAATCTTGCTTTCATTTCATTTTTATCCCACTTATTTTGTTTTGCTCTGACAGGCAATTCCTGCAAGGACATCTCTAGTGAAATCTGCACAGAGGATTCCACACTGAATGATGCCTCCAACCACAGTCTAAAAGGATATAACAGGTTTGAACTGGATAATGTTAGAATGAGGATGTTTTGGATACACATCAACATTGTTATACAGTAGTCACATGATCATAATACAGGAAAACATTTAAACCACCATGTATAGTGATGTGTAATGTCTATATCCATGCATTACAAGATTGTCTAGAGACCATTTTTTTAGGCTGTGTTAGCTTTAGGGACAGTTATGGTCTGCAACGGTGCCTAATGTTAGCCAGACTAGAAGATTGAGGCTGTGATGCCAATATACTTCCTTCTTAAGGCAGTGACGTGTATGAAGAGAAATGCAGATCTGTCCAATCCAATCAAGCAGTTTTGCGTCCACCAACGACTGATCATGTAGGAAACCAACAGCCTACAGAAGGCAGTGGTTATTGTAAGGGGCTAATTAATAAATGGGATTAAAGCTAGCGCTCAATGATCGACTACTCAAAAATAGACCCCCGATGAGTTGAAACCATTAAGTATCAAAGCATATAATATTATAATTCAAGCTCAGTAATTACTCTACGACTTTGTATGTTTATATTCTTTCTATAAATAACGTGCCTGAGAATTGCTGTCCTAGAATATGTTATCGCTGCTGACTGACTGCTTTCTACCCACGTTGTAGTCCAAATCTACAGAACAGAGAATTGTAGTGGGTTTTTATAGCAGTCATTTGCACAGTCATATGGTACTTAGTAACAGTTTACCTTACAGTCATGTGCGATGGTGCATTTTAAGTGCATGTGTTTGTAGATGGTCTAATCACCAAATCCCCACCCCTCCCCATTCGTCCACTAGCAACCACATCAAGTGTCCATATCAAGTCTCTCATAGAGAACTTCCTGTCCAAGTGTCCAATCTCAAGCTACAGACATAGTAGTTCTACAGTGTCTATTGTCTCTATATATCTGTGGGGTCGGTCCTTCCTGGCTGATGACTGCCTCTCTCTTCAGGATTTAATTAACCAATGAGAGCCTCTCGCCTGCTGTGGTCAGTGACCCGACCCTCAGGATTCGAACTCGCTGTCGCTGCTAACGTAGTGGTCTGGGGTGGAGGTGCCAGTGCCCCGGGGGTCGGTGCTCGTGCTGCAGTCGCTGGCCTCTGGGCTGCCCGGGTGACGCGGAGAGGCGGCCAGCAGGCGGGGGTGGTGGGCGTGATGCTCCTGGGCAGAACCCTCAGGGGAGCTTCCGGAAGGCAGGTGGGTGGGGTCCTGCTGCAGTCTGAGAGAAGAGAGAAGAAAGAGAGAGGAGTATGTTTTAGTTTTTAGAGATACATGGTTGGTTTAAGTGGTACCTAACTGGTACTCTCTCTCAACGAGAGCATTCAGCCTGGTCTCATGGGCTAGACGTAACATAGTAATTGTAAATCCGGGACACTAAAATGAACATGTTATGTTACATTTGGTATGGTTACATAAGATAGAAGGCTATTTAAGGCAACAAAAAAAGTATGGTGGTTGGTCGGGCGTATAACGCAAACATCTAGCAACCCAAAACCTGCGTGATTGAATATCATGACGGATAACTTTAGCATTTTAGCTAATTAGCAACTATTCAACTACTTACTACTTTTTAGCGACTACTTTTTAGCTACTCGACATGTAACTAACCCTTCCCCTAACCCTAACCTTAACCCTTTAACCTAACTCCTAACCCTTAACCACCTGGTCAACAGTAGCCACAACAAATTGGAATTTGTAACATATCACGTTTGGCAAATTCGTAACATATCCTAAGAATTGTAATTCGTAACATATCATACAAAATGTATGATAGACATCCACAAAATAATACATAGCATACGAAACATAAGGTATGATACTAATTGGAGTGTCCTGGATATCTGTTTACTATGCTACGTGTACCCCCGAGTCCAGGGTGCAGCATTGGTTATGTATTTGATGTAAAACAAAATTAAGATGTCCACAGTCCTATATTATTATTTTTAAATGACTTATATATATTATTTTTTTTCTTCATTTAATTTAATTTCTAAAATGTTCAACAAGACACAAAAAGTTAAAAGGTTTCGGCTGAGTAGAGTTCCTGTCTGTCTTAACGTACATGTTCTTTGCCGATGCAGCCCTGTCTCTCTGGCGTCGGTTCTTGAACCAGTTGCCGACCTGTGTGGGCGTGAGTCCCGTGGCCTGGGCCAGGTGCCGTTTCCTGGACGGGTTTGGGTACGGGTCCTGGAGGTACCACTCTCTGAGCAGGCTGCGAGTTCTCTCCTGTGATACATAAAGGACACAATAATGGTCAGTTTCCTGCTTCATGTAACCAACAGTGTTGGTTCTATCTATCACAATGAGATTTGACACACACTACCAGTCCAAAGTTTTAGAACACCTCCTCATTCAACAGTTTTTCTTTATTTTCACTATTTTCTACTTTGTAGACTAATAGTCTAGACATCAAAACTATGAAATAACACATATGGAATCATGTAGTAACCAAAATGTGTTTTAAATTTGAGATTCTTCAAAGTAGCCACCCTTTGCCTTGATGACAGCTTTGCACACTCTTGGCATTTTCTCAACCAGCTTCATGAATGCAGGTGTGCGTTCTTAAAAGTGAATTTGTGGAATCTCTTTCCTTAATGCGTTTGAGCCAATCAGTTGTGTTGTGACAAGGTGTGTGTGTGTGGGGGGGGGGATACAGAAGATAGCCCTATTTGGTAAAACACCAAATCCATATTATGACATGAACATCTCAAATAAGCAAAGAAAAATTACAGTCCATCATTACTTTAAGACATGAAGGTCAATCAATACGGAAAATTTCAAGAACTTTGGAAGTTTCTTCAAGAGCAGTCGTAAAAACCATCAAGCGCTATGACGAAGCTGGCTTTCATGAGGATCGCCACAGGAATGGAAGACCCAGAGTTACCTCCGCTGCAGAGGATAAGTTCATTAGAGTTACCAGCCTAAGAAATTGCAGCCCAAATAAATGCTTCACAGAGTTCAAGTAAAGGACACATCTCAACATCAACTGTTCAGAGGAGACTGTGTGAATCAGGCCTTCATGGTCGAATTGCTGCAAGGAAACCACTACTAAAGGACACTAATAAGAAGAAGAGACTTGCTTGGGCCAAGAAACATGAGCAATGGACATTAGACCAGTGGAAGTTTGTCCTTTGGTCTGGAGGCCAAATTGGAAATTTTTGCTTCCAACCACCGTATCTTTGTGAGACGCGATGTGGGTGAACAGATGATTTCCACATGAGTATTTCCCACCTTAAAGCATGGAGGAGGAGGTATTATGGTGTGGGGGGGCTTTGCTGGTGACACTGTCTGTAATTTATTTAGAATTCAAGGCACACTTAACCAGCATGGCTACCACAGCATTCTGCAGTGATGTGCCACCCCATCTGGTTTGGGCTTAGTGGGACTATCATTTGTTTTTCAACAGGACAATGACCCAACACACCTCCAGGCTATGTAAGGGCTATTTTACCAAGAAGGAGAGTGATGGAGTGCTGCATCAGTTGACCTGGCCTCCACAATCCCCCGACCTTAACCAAATTGAGATGGTTATGTGGGAACACCTTCAAGACTGTTGGAAAAGCATTCCAGGTGAAGATGGTTGAGAGAATTCCAAGAGTGTGCAAAGCTGTCATCAAGGAAAAGGGTCGCTATTTGAAGAATCTCAAATATAATATGTATTTTGATTTGTTTAACACTTTTATGGTTACTACATGATTCCATATGTATTACTACATAGTTTTGATGTCTTCACTATTATTCTACAATGTATAAAATAGTACAAATAAAGAAAAATCCTTGAAAGAGTAGGTGTTCTAAAACTTTTGACCAGTAGTGTATACAGTATGTTGGTGTAGTGTCTTTACTAGGCTACCTCCATTGATATCAGTTAGAGAAGATCTCCTAGTCCTAAGACATTACAACCAAATAATCGTATAATTGGATGAAATAATTGGATTTAAGGGATAATAATTATAATCCACATTATCAACATGAATATGTTGCACTGTATATTGGCTCAGGATGAAAAGCTTAGTACTGATGTAACCTGGGGAGTGGGGATATCCCCTAAGCCCCCCTGACCTATATACTGTCTATAGCAACAGTGAGCGCTCAGCCTCTGCCCTTTCACCTAATGCTCAGGCACAGACGTTATCCCTTCAATCTTGTAGACAACAACCTGGGCCAGAGACTGACACACGGGGCTTATATTGTTTAACGTCCATGGACCGTCTGTGGAAATGTGACCTGCTCAAAGTGTGTATCTGTCCAGGGTTAAGTATCGGGCTACTAGGTCAGTCATGGATCTTTACGCTGTATGTTCTGAAATGCCTATTCCCTGCCCTGAAGCAAGTGCTTTCATATGCATTTCATTGGGTTTAGTTGGTTGAAGTGCTGTCTGCTCCCCTATCATTACCAGGGATGTTCCCTATTGACGCTGACCAAAAGTAGTGCACTATAGAAAGAATAGGGTGCCATTTTGGAACACAGCCTAGGTGATTGCTCACTGCTGTGAGGGATGGAAACCCCAGAGTAAAATAGTGCCACAGGTGGTCTCTGACACACACGGCTTAAGCAGACTGACTCTCTCCATGGCTTTGTCCCAAATGGAACCCCGTTGACCAGGGTCCATAGAGTTTGGGTAAGAAGCAGTGCACTCTATAGGGAATATGGTGCCATTTGAGACACAGGCCATGAACTACAGCCCTAGCATACGGCAGCACAGTCCCTGTTTAACAGGCTTGTCTGGTGCTCTTTAACCCCTGGATTACTACCTGCAAGTTGAAGTAGCCTGACATCCAGACCTGTTTTGTGCTAAAATTCCACTCCTTTTACTCTGTGTCATATGAGGAGTGGATTGTTAGCACAAACAAACTGGTACCCAGGCTGAGGTTGAAAAGCAGAGGCATGACTTCCCGCCCATGTCCTTTACATGTTGAGATTTAGAACAAAATCAAGTTTGAGAATACTTTTCAATGAAATATATATTATTTTATGTAGCCTATTCAGGTTCACTTTCATCACATTGGTTTTGTGATTCCACACATAGTTGCTGATGCATATTGATCAGTGGCAAAGCGAGAGATGGTTGAGCAATCAGATTGTAGAGACAGTCATCTATTGCTTCCCTGCACTGTAAAAAGTCATTACTTCTGATAACTCCATTTTTGTGTGGAAACCCGTAGCCTAGAACCATTGAAGTAACCCAACTCAAAGTATTGCAGTGTTCAAAACTGAATTAATAAAGTGACATCACCACCCATATGGTTATTTAAAAAAAAGTTGTAAATACTTTTGTTTTATGAACTTTTTGACACTAAATTGCATTATATATTCTGAACTATAACGATTGTAGTTACTTGAATGGAATATTTGTTGTACTGAACATAAAAATGTGGGATCCCTTCTACTTAAATGATTAACCTTCCTTACAAATTGTTTTCAAGTGTAATTGGTAAGTAGTTCTGATTAGTAATTTCCAGTGGTTGTGTCTTAATGTTTAATATTGTTTAATGTATTTGATATTTGATGACTTGTCATTTTAACCTGCCTTTAGCAGGCATTTGTCGATCACAGTGCTCATTCCTCTAGCAGTAAACGGGAAGAGCTGTAAGCATTACAAGATGCTGCATTAGCCTCTGTCATCAAGAGTGGTGCACATTAACTTGTTGGTGGTGGAAATGGCATCTGTCATTATTGAACGTCAATTTGTCTGACTGTTTTGATATCCGTTCATCATGATCAATTACACCTCAGAACAACAAACTGCTTCATACAATTTTAGAAAGAAATCTACTTTTTTTTCTTTAAACATTTATACAACATTGTGTAAAAGTCCACAATATTTGAATTACCCACAATCCTGTAAAAACAGAGCCATGTTAAATATTGAGTATTCATAACTTGCAAAAACAAAATCATTCTATATCAGCAGAACACACATAAATGAAGTGTTTTTTTATGCAAATATCAACTACACCGTTGTTATTTTAAGTAAAGACGTAAAACATAATAAAACAAATTCGTTTCTATTTATAAATAGCCTACGTGATGTATAATCTTTCGTGAACAGACTACCTAAAGATAACAGCTGACCAAATTACGCCCCATTTTAGTTCTAGGTTAACCGAGATTAAGTGATTTACTATTTCTAACCTTGCAGGGTGGCATTGACCCTAGAGTTTGCGTTAAGAGCGATCAGGGCTGGAGAAACGTCCATGTCATTTAGACTTAATATGCCAACGTGCCATAATGGGACCTTCTGAATTCATTTCAAATGGTTCATTGTAAGAATGTTTAAAAAAAAAGTTTTACAAATTAGCATTCAGTGAGTCAGCTCAGTATACCCAAGTATTGAAATGCATGGTTACAGATATGAGTTCGATATAAGTAGCTACATATATATATTATTATCTAATATATAGCCAGGTGGTGCGTAAAATGGATCATGGAAAGGTGCGTCACTATAGTTATGGAAGGTAAAGTGCCTAACTACTATTGGTGCGAAAGAATATTACTTACAGCTTGGTGTCTCACCTTAAAGCAGTGCGTCTTCTGCTCGCCGTCCCAAATGGTGCGAGGCAGTGGGAACTTCTTGCGGATGCGGTACTTCTCCACGGGTCCCAGGGCACGGCCTCGGAGCCGCTCCGCCTCGCGGTAGTGCGCATCTAGCCACAGATCTTGGAGCTTGGCGTGAGACTCTCGCGTAAAGCGGTGGCTCTGGAGGATCTGGTAAAGCGCCTCGAAGTTTCCTCCGTGGAAGGCAACCAGCGCCCTGGCGCGCATCACTGACTCGTGGCGGTTGAGAGCCTCCCCCGCGGAGCCAGGGACAGCGGCAGGCAGGGACCATAAGAACCGCCCAAGGCGCTCGATGTCGCCGGTCTCCTCGAGGTTCTCGCACACCCGAGCCACTTGCTCCGGGGTGAACATAGGCAGAGGAAACATATTTCGTTGTTCTCAGACTTTGTCAACAAACAAAATAGTCTAAATTTGCTAAATTGACATGGCCAATGGTCATATCATTCCAGCTGCCTGGTGCGTGTTCAAATAAAGAGACCGTAGCCCGCGATGAAGCAAAACCCGCTGGAAGTGGCCTTTTACGCACCACGGTCACCGTGCGCCTACAGAGTGATGTGAAAGTTCAGTTGAGTCAAATATAGGCCTAGTTTTGCAGTGGAAAAAGACACCAAACAAAATCTGATTGGTAGCGAGTTGCTTATATAAGTTGTGTCTTCTCTTTTCCCGGTATTGGCGAGCTATGCTATATGTGAGAAGATTCGTGGCGGGGTCATGCGCTTCCAGGAGTTCAGGCCGTTCTAGTAGGCTAAAGAATGAACGCCAAGAGTCAACCGGTATTTATAGCTAGATGCAATTAGCATCGTTGTAGTTGTTTTGAGACGGATTATGCGCCTCGGAGGTCATTAGCCACTTAGGGGGTGGTGTGTGTGTGGGGGGGGGGGGGGGGGCAGCCTGATCAGATTGTTTGGCTTAGTCGAGGGATACACTGACTGTCAGGCTGATTGGTAAGCTAACAACAAGGATATTTAATTGGTCTGATCTGCATAACCTGCAGGCCGGGCGAAATCCATTTCAGGCCAGGGGACAGGGAGGGAGGAAGAGGGGAAGAGAAGAGAGCAGGAAAATGTGGGTAAACAAGATTTACCCATTAGGCCGGGTTTAATCGCCCACTGGAAATAATTTAATCACCCAGATGTAATGAAGTGATGAATAATCAATAACATTTCTGTGACCAATAACATACTTTATATTGGAATAGTAAATGTGTCATAACGTTTGTGCTTAAAATCGTTTGAAAAAATCAGGATAGGACGAATGTATAGTTTAAGTGTTGGGTGAATTCAGAAAGAGTGGGACATCATGTCAACTGTCGACAGCTTAATCCTGACGCGTTTAATTATTGGTCTGACAAGAGAAAATAAAAACTATTCTTACTAACCCTTGCAGAGAACACACATGATCAAAATCAAATCACATCGTTGGTGTGACATCATAGAAGGACAGAGCACGCGTTAAATAGGAAGCTCACTCTGTGAAGGACACAGTACACTTTTTTTACACGTTTTATTTTGATGTTAAGGTTATAAAACTGTAATAAATAATTCCCTGTGCAACATTGTGATGTAAAATGTGCAAACTGAACTGGTGCATCAAAATATATTTTTAAAAGTTGCTAACATCATTTCAATTGTGTAATTCAGTCATGTGTGTTGTTGTACTATATCCTGTCTTTCTGTTATTAGACTGTTATTTGAGTGAATTCAGAAAAATGTCCATCTTCTGTAACCTCTTCAGACATCTATCCAACATATTTAACCAGAATGTCATACACGTATTAAATCCTCAGATGCTTCCTCATCACACAAAAAATGGAATTGTAATTGGGGTACCATTGGGACTATAATAAGGGTGTCCTAGTTTATCCAATCTGCTGTCCCAGTCTACCACATGATTTTGGCTCAGAGTGCACAAACGGGTGTGTCATGCCTCCTGTGAACATTTGTTTTTTTGTGTGTGTGTGTGATTAGGAAACATCTTAAAAATGTCAGAAATGTATCAGGTGTTGGGCTAATATGTTGGATAGATGATGAAAGAGTTTACAGAAGACATAAATGCCAAACGTGTCCCACTTATTCCAAATTCACCCTACAGAAAGTTTGGCGACTGACTATTTTAGGTCTTGGGTAAATTGTGCATATTTCAGACATACCTAACAGTGATACTTGCAAGAGCAGTGTGCGGGTTTCTCTTTTCTTTTAGATAGGCATAAACCAAACGGAATTTATACTGCAGTTGTTTTCAGATGTTTTTTTATTATTAAGTTTTGAATCTGCTTTAAAAAAGTAAGGCAACAAGAATATACGTAATATTATTAGTAGACGCAACTTTCGATGTTTTTGAGTAACAATTGTTTGAATAAATTGTTCACATAAATAAAGTAAGTCCAGGGAATTAATAATAGCCATAAAAATGTTTTCGATTTTTAAAAATTGAACCATTATTTAACTAGGCAAGTCAGTTTAGAACACATTCTTATTTATAATGAAAGCCTACCCTACTGGGTTAACTGCCTTGTTCATGGGCAGAACGACAGATTTTTACCTTGTCAACTCGGGGATTTCTTTCGGTTACTGGTCCAACGCTCTAACCACTAGGCTACCTATCGGATTTACTGATAATATGATTAAATATGAGTTGATATCACACCAATATTTAGTAAACCCAACATGAGTGTTCACGTGCTAGTCGGAAGTCAGATTTCTCAGATTTACTAACTGGATGAACGCTTTGACTAGCACGTGAACAAGTTATTATTCCACCAGCGGTAGCCTACCTGGAGGTAGAACTGCAAGCATTGCATGATGCTGAATTTGCCCGTCATTAAGAATGGTCATGGTGGGAATGGGTGGTCTCGCCAATGAACAACAATTTGTCAACGGTTTTGATATCCGTTCATCATAATCCAACATATCACAACAAGCTGCTCAATACTAATATAGAAATATAGCCTACTTTTCTTTCTTCAAAAATGCATACAACATTGTGTAAAAAAACAATTGGACCCAAAATCCTCAAAAAAACGGGCAAATTGTTGCAATATCTTAAAATTGTTAAGTTGAGAGAAATATTATTATTATTAATAATATTTACAAAATGTATTAACATTTAGTAAATTAAATCACATACTTTTCTATCTATATTTTTTGGGGTCAAATTAAATGAACAAATCATTGAAATGACCTGATCTCATTTTTATTATGTAGGCCTATATGTGGGTTGTTGTTTTTTGTTGTTGATTGTGTCAATTGACCTCATAATTGTCTTTTACAGTGTTGGTGGATGGATGCACCCTGGCTCAGAAAATGTAGGGGCTATAGACGACAGACAGCTATAATATACTCTCCGTATTTAACAAGGATTGGATATGAGCGCCAGAGATACCGCGCGTTAGGCTTGCATGTAAACCTGTATCACATGCATGGAGGCTGCGTCCATTTACCGCGTCGACATTTCCGAGGCGACTGCCTGCTCTCAACGCACCTGACAACTAATCGCATGTTAATTGAAGTGGACACTGTTATACCGTAATCTCCCCATCCCGGTTGGTCCCCGGGTCAGGATTGGAAAAAACACCAGTCTCTCGAGGCAGGATGATGGGGATCCACGACAGTTACACGAGGGCACGGTATTACATGATCCTGCCCCATGGGTTCAATACCTCTCTGATCTTATAGTATTAATCAGTGTTTAGGGGACAATAAATCCGGTTTAGAATAAGCATCTGTCTATGAATGCGGTACAACAAACACACATGAAAGGCTATGATATGTGTATAGGCTATGGGGAATTGATATGTCCAATTAGCCCATTAGGTTATAGCCTATGGCTTTTCTATTTCATTCAACAGATCTGGGTCTTTATGCACATTGCAGTTTAATTTATTACTGTTTTGTTTAGGGAGTGATGTCAATGGGTTTGTGTACAATGGTGGCTAGCATAGCCACAGGATGTAGGGGTGATAAAAAAGAAAATACCTGACAAAACATATCCCCCCAAACTACTATGATAGCTAGCCTATATGTTGGTGGAGGTGGGTTGGGATCAGTTTAGGAAGATACACATTAAAAATACATCTTGCTATTCTTGAATTGGAATTCCAATAATTCTCCTTAATTGATTGAATTGAAATGGGATTGACCCCAACCTTGCCCCGTACATTCCGAGTCTAGAGTGCCACATGCTTGCCAATCCACCACCACCAAACCAAGTTTATGGGCTTTGTATGCATATATGTTTTAAAATAGAGGTTGTACTCAAATTAAGAGGTCATGGTTTAGAATAAGGTAAATGGATTTAGTCTTGTCTAATAATCTGTCTACACAACACAAATATGGGTTTACTTATCAGACAATGCTGGCTTAGCTGGGGACATTCAGGGTGATGATTGATTATAGAATTAAGTCAACAGACAAGATATTCAGACTTTATTAAGTCATCAGACGGGTAATTCAGACTTTATGCAAAATGTAAGTGTAATAGCTGAGTTAGTAAGTAAATATGTTATTGTATTAGAAGGTTTTTGGTTTTCTTATTTTGTTTTATTGCTTACTCTTTTGTACACCTCTGAAAATAACTAGTCCAATTGAATCAATCAGTCGTGATTTATAAAGCCCTTTTAACATCAGCAGATGTCACAAAGTGTTTATACAGAAACCCAGCCAAAAAACCTCAAACAGCAAGCAATGCAGATGTAGAAGCACGGTGGCTAGGAAAAACTCCCTAGAAAGGCAGGAACCTAGCAAGAAACCTAGAGAGGAATTAGGCTCTGAGGGTTGGCCAGTGCCCTTCTAGCTGTGCCGGGAGGCGATTGTAAGAGTACAAGGCCATTAAATCCAAATCAAATCAATCAAATCAAATTTTATTTGTCACATACACATGGTTAGCAGATGTTAATGCGAGTGTAGCGAAATGCTTGTGCTTCTAGTTCCGACAATGCAGTAATAACCAACAAGTAATCTAACTAACAATTCCTAAACTACTGTCTTATACACAGTGTAAGGGGGGGATAAAGAATATGTACATAAGGATATATGAATGAGTGATGGTACAGAGCAGCATAGGCAAGATACAGTAGATGGTATCGAGTACAGTATATACATATAAGATGAGTATGTAAGCATAGTTAAAGTGGCTAGTGATACATGTATTACATAAGGATGCAGTCGATGATATAGAGTACAGTATATACGTGTGCATATGAGATGAATAATGTAGGGTAAGTAACATTATATAAGGTAGCATTGTTTAAAGTGGCTAGTGATATATTTACATCATTCCCATCAATTCCCATTATTAAAGTGGCTGGAGTTGAGTCAGTGTCAGTGTGTTGGCAGCGGCCACTCAATGTTAGTGGTGGCTGTTTAACATTCTGATGGCCTTGAGATAGAAGCTGTTTTTCAGTCTCTCGGTCCCAGCTTTGATGCACCTGTACTGACCTCGCCTTCTGGATGATAGCGGGGTGAACAGGCAGTGGCTCGGGTGGTTGATGTCCTTGATGATCTTTATGGCCTTCCTGTAACAACGGGTGGTGTAGGTGTCCTGGAGGGCAGGTAGTTTGCCCCCGGTGATGCGTTGTGCAGACCTCACTACCCTCTGGAGAGCCTTACGGTTGAGGGCGGAACAGTTGCCGTACCAGGCGGTGATACAGCCCGCCAGGATGCTCTCGATTGTGCATCTGTAGAAGTTTGTGAGTGCTTTTGGTGACAAGCCAAATTTCTTCAGACTCCTGAGGTCCACAATCATCTCTTTAGTTTTGTTGACGTTGAGTGTGAGGTTATTTTCCTGACACCACACTCCGAGGGCCCTCACCTCCTCCCTGTAGGCCGTCTCGTCGTTGATGGTAATCAAGCCTACCACTGTTGTGGGTGAACAGGGAGTACAGGAGAGGGCTCAGAACGCACCCTTGTGGGGCCCCAGTGTTGAGGATCAGAGGGGAGATGTTGTTACCTACCCTCACCACATGGGGGCGGCCCATCAGGAAGTCCAGTACCCAGTTGCACAGGGCGGGGTCGAGTCCCAGGGTCTCGAGCTTGATGACGAGCTTGGAGGGTACTATGGTGTTGAATGCCGAGCTGTAGTCGATGAACAGCATTCTCACATAGGTATTCCTCTTGTCCAGATGGGTTAGGGCAGTGTGCAGTGTGGTTGAGATTGCATCGTCTGTGGACCTATTTGGGCGGTAAGCAAATTGGAGTGGGTCTAGGGTGTCAGGTAGGGTGGAGGTGATATGGTCCTTGACTAGTCTCTCAAAGCACTTCATGATGACGGAAGTGAGTGCTACGGGGCGGTAGTCGTTTAGCTCAGTTACCTTAGCTTTCTTGGGAACAGGAACAATGGTGGCCCTCTTGAAGCATGTGGGAACAGCAGACTGGTATAGGGATAGATTGAATATGTCCGTAAACACACCGGCCAGCTGGTCTGCGCATGCTCTGAGGGCGCGGCTGGGGATGCCGTCTGGGCCTGCAGCCTTGCGAGGAAATTATTAAGGCAAGATTGGGTATTTGACCAGCAGGGTCAAATAATAATCACAGTGGTTGTAGAGGGTGCAACAGCTCAGCACCTCAGGAGTAAATGTCATTTAGGTTTTCATAGCCAAGCATTCAGAGGTTGAGACAGCAGGTGCAGTAGAGAGAGAGAGGGAGAGAGAGGAAGAGTCAAAAACAGCAGGTCTGGGACAAGGAAAAAAATATGGAATAAATCATTACATAAAAGCAGTGCTATTTTAAATAAAAAAAATACAAACAAGTAACTTCATATACATTATCTCCAGCACCATCCCAACATCAACATATGTGAAAACTGTGCATTTCTATGTTTTGTAGTAAAAAAAGATAGAGGAAGATACACTACATTCTCAAAAGTATGTGGACACCTGCTTGACGAACATCTCATTCCGAAATCATGGGCATTAATATGGAATTGGTCCCCCCTTTGCTGCTATAACAGCCTCCATTCTTCTGGGAAGGATTTCCACTATAAGTTGGAACATTGCTGCGGGGACTTGTTTCCATTCAGCCCAAAAGCATTAGTGAGGTCGGGCAATGATTTTGGGTGATTAGGCCTGGCCGCAGTTGATGTTCAAATTCATCCCAAAGGTGTTTGATGTGGTTGAGGTCAGGGCTCTGTGCAGGCCAGCCAAGTTCTTCCACATCAATCTCGAGTCAACAAACCATTTCAATATGGAACTTGCTTTGTGCACAGGGACATTGTCATGCTGAAACAGGAAAGGACCTTCCCCAAACTGTTGCCACAAAGTTGGACGCACAGAATCTTTTAGAATGTCATTGTATGCTGTAGCTGGAACTAAGGGGCCTAGCCCGAACCATGAAAAACATTATTCCTCTGCCACCAAACTTTACAGTTGGCACTATGCCAACTGACGTGAGACTACCAGATGAGCTAAATGCCATTTATGCTCGCTTCAAGGCAAGCAACACTGAAGCATGCACCAGAGCACCAGCTGTTCTGGATAACTGTGTGATAACGCTCTCTGTAACCAATGTGAGCAAGACCTTTAAACAGGTCAACATTCACAGACGGATTACCAGGACGTGTACTCAAAGCATGCGCAGACCAACTGGCGTGTGTCTTCACTGACATTTTCAACCTCTCCCTGAACGAGCCTGTAATACCTACATGTTTCAAGCAGACCACCATAGTCCCTGTGCCCAAGGCAGCGAAGGTAACCTGCATAAATGAGTACCGCCTGGTAGTACTCACGTCGGTAGCCATGAAGTGCTTTGAAAGGCTGGTCATGGCTCACATCAACAGCATCCTCCCGGGATACCCTAGACCCACTCAAATTTGCATATCACCCCAACAGATCCACAGATGACGCAATCTCAATCACATTCCACACTGCCCTTTGCCACCTGGACAAAAGGAACACCTATGTGAGAATGCTGTTCATTGACTACAGCTCAGCGTTCAATACCAAATTGCCCACGAAGCTCATCACTAAGCTAAGGACCCTGGGATTAAACACTTCCCTCTGCAACTGAATTCTGGACTTCCTGACAGGCTGCCCCCAGATGGTAAGGGTAGGCAACAACACGTCTGCCAGGCTGATCCTCAACACTGGGGCCCCTCAGGGGTGTGTACTTAGTCCCCTCTTGTACTCACTGGCATCTTCATTAAATAGTACCCGCAAAACACCAGTCTCAACGTCAACAGTGAAGAGGCGACTCCGGGATGCTGGCCTTCTAGGCAGAGTTGCAAAGAAAAAGCCATATTTCAGACTGGCCAATAAAAATAAAAGATTAAGATGGGCAAAAGAACGCAGACACTGGACAGAGGAACTCTGCCTAGAAGGCCAGCATCCCAGAGTCGCCTCTTCAATATTGACGTTGAGACAGGTGTCCTGCAGGTACTATTTAATAAAGCTGCAATTTGAGGACTTTGGAGGCGTCTGTTTCTCAAACTAGACACTAATGTACTTGTGCTCTTGCTCAGTTGTGCACCGGGGCCTCCCACTCCTCTTTCTAATCTGGTTAGGGCCAGTTTGCGCTATTCTGTGAGGGGAGTAGTGCATAGCATTGTACGAGATCTTCAGTTTCTTGGCAATTTCTCGCATGGAATAGCCTTAATTTCTCAGAACAAGAATAGACTGATGAGTTTCAGAAGAAAGTTCTTTGTTTCTGGCCATTTTGAGCCTGTAATCGAACCCACAAATGCTGATGCTCCAGATACTCAACTAGTCTAAAGGCCAGTTGTATTGCTTCTTTAATCAGGACAACAGTTTTCAGCTGTGCTAACATAATTGCAAAAGGGTTTTCTCATGATCAATCAGCCTTTTACAATGATAAACTTGGATTAGCTAACAACGTGCCATTGGAACACAGGAGTGATGGTTGCTGATAATGGGCTTCTAAATGCCTATGTAGATATCCCATAAACAATCAGCCGTTTCCAGCTACAATAGTCATTTACAACATTAACAATGTCTACACTGCATTTCTGATCAATTTGACATTATTTTAATGGAGAAAAAATGTGCTTTTCTTTCAAAAACAAGGACATTTCTAAGTGACCCCAAACTTTGAACAGTAGTATATATCATAGGCGGTGTCAGATGAAAGCCCATAAAATTGTCAGAGACTCCAGTCACCCAAGACAGAGACTGTTTTCTCTGCTACCACACAGCAAGCGGTAGAGGAGAGCCAAGTCTAGGTCCAACAGGCTCCTTAACAGCTTCTACCCCCAATCCATAAGACTCCTGAACAATTCATCGAAAAATCCGCCGGATTACTTACATTACTTACTTTAAATTATTTTTTACTCTAGTTTATTTGGTAAATCTTTTCTTAACTCTCCTTGAACTGCACTGTTGGTTAAGGGCTTGTAAGTAAGCATTTCACGGTAAGGTCTACTCTGTATGTACAGGGACATTGTTATTTTAAATGTTTATACAGTATGTCAATATAAAAATATCCAGTTTAACTTTAATACCAACCAAAATATTAAGGTTTCAAAAAGTAAAAAAACGATTTGTGACAAATATAGTATTTTTCAAATGAAGTCAGCAGAAACAACAAGTAGCCCAACTCAAGGAAAGAATACAGATTCCCAGAGGGCAGCGGATGATAACCAGGCAATATGTTATATCCTAAAACTAGATTAGATTATCAGGGCAGTGGGGTGCAGTGTGTGCGTGTGTGTCAGGGGGGATTGTACTGTGTGTGTTCAAGTGGCACACAGCCGGTATTTAGAGGAACAGAGAGCAGGAGAAAGATGAACCGGGGGAAGATCATACCATTAATCTGACCCTGTTAGGTCTCAGACACTTCCCTCCACTGCCACACACACCCCTCTATCCCCCTCACTGAACCCCAACCAACCCCCAATCTATTAAACACTGAGAGCAGACTGAGGGAGCTGAAATCTGATAAACCACTCCCAAGACGTTAGAATGGGATGAATCCTAAAATGAAGACGGGATGAGGGGATGAGGGTGTGTGTGTGTGTGCGTCAGTCAGTATCAGGGTGTTTAAACTGTATTGATTTACTGAATACTATACATTCTTAGAGGCATTGTTTTGATATGATACAGACAATAGCGTGCTGATCGAGCCCGCCAATGTTAACCTAATCAAATTGTTCATATTCTTAACTTAATTATCAGCATTGCACTCTTTGACCTACATAGTGTATGTATTGATATGTAGGCGAAGTGTGCTTTTAAATTTTTTCTATGTACTTCTGTCCTTGTCTATTAATGTTCTGTGTTATGTCATGTGTCATGTTTTCCGTGGATGCCAAGCTGAGCAAGCAAAATTTCCAAGCTGAATCAAACATATTGGGGCTGAAGAGTGGTCATCAACCTTGTAGCAACATTTCTATCTATTTATCCATTTGTTAGCAGAGTTATTTGAAGTGTCAGGAAACAGGTGGTAAACACTTGGGGCTGGATTCAATCTGCATTGCTGAAGTTCAGCAGTATGGCGCGGCTTTGAGCCAACATATGCAACGTTTACTGTGTATGCAGTCTCCGTGAATGCGGGAACATCGCCCTTACATTTCAATCACGCTGTAACTCTGATATTCAGCGCTAGGGATTGAATCGAGCCCTTGGTCTTAGTAAGAGCATGCACTGCGGCTTCACCAAATCTCCAATGTGTTTTGTTCAGCTTGTAAACTAGCAAAAGTGCAATATTGACTATAAAGGCAAGAAAGTTAACAACGGGATGGTTTAGCTACCTGGCCGAAAAAAATGGTCTCATAAGTTATGTGACTAAACAACTATGATCTCAAAGCAGAATGTGCTATAACACCACTACTTCTACAGAGATACAACATAATACATGTGTGTACATTTTGTTCTAATTAATTCTGTGACCATATGCGCATATCTGGACCCCCTTCCCGTACCCCCCTCCCCTCTTCCCCTTTCTGGACAAGACAAGGTCTGCGTTCCAAATGGTACCCTATTCCCTATAAATAGTGCACTACTTTTGATCAGAGTCTTATGGGCCTTGTAGTGCACCATATAGAGAAGAGAGAGCCATTTGTGATGCAGCCCAAGGCATTATGATGGTGGAACCCCACTTGGCA
The DNA here is from genome assembly GCF_021184085.1 of Oncorhynchus gorbuscha. Taxonomy (NCBI): domain Eukaryota; kingdom Metazoa; phylum Chordata; class Actinopteri; order Salmoniformes; family Salmonidae; genus Oncorhynchus; species Oncorhynchus gorbuscha. The sequence goes on from NC_060193.1 coordinate 16,280,293, forward strand.
TAATTAATTAGGCTTAAGCAAGAAGCCCTGCTTAAAAACTAGCTGTTGGTTTTGCCATCAGGAAAGGCAGGGGGTGTTAGGCCCTGTGGGCGGGGTATTATCCATCCAACCATGCTGTATAAATCCACAACACAACACAATTAACAAGCAACTGGGAGGAGAACTAATTACCATTATTTACTCATCATTGGCCCCAACCCCCATTTTTCCCCAAAGAAAAGGGGGTCAACACACACACAGCGAAACACACGCAGTAAGCACACACACACACTCGCATAAGCATAACACACCAACACAAACACATTAATTCCCTCCCTGCAAGTGAAGTAGGGGCTAATTACAAATGCATTTGCAACTCAATACCAGTATACTCTCAGACAGGTCTAGTGTCCCGCCTGCTCCCCTGTTCCTTCCCCACCTAGCAGGGCCTCCCTCGCAGCACCAAACAAACAATATCTTCAATTCCCCTGGCGCTGTTAAGCGGTGCTATAGAGGTGAAAGAGCAAAAGACAAGGGGGAATCCTCATCTCATCTTAACAGTCAGAAGGACACCGCAGAGCTCTTCTTTTAACCAGCATTTACCACGTGTTAACAACATAGCTGTTTTTGTTGTTTGCATTGTACTAAATATCAGTTGACTTTTTTGTTGTTGTTGAGAGGTACAGTGTATGGCGGGTTGATCAGCTTTTAAATAAATACTTTTCTCCCTGTGATATGATGATATCCACAGGAATAGGTTTTCAAACACAACTAAAAAGCATAAAGGCTATCTTGTCTATGTAACTTTTCATGCTAATGAAAATTAACCCAAGAAATGTTTACCACATTGTACAATATTAAAAGTTACTAACTAACACACATCTCATTTCCAGGAGAGATTCTACAGAAAATCCCTTCTAACTTGAATCAATGGTCAAATTAGTCTAGATGTCACCGGGGGGTCATAAAGCCGAACAGAGATTATATATCATAATGAGATGTTCTTTTCCGCTTCAGTTAATGGCCCATCCTCCTAATAAAGTCCCAGAAAGTACTCCACCACCCATAGAAGTTGAAGCACGAGCTCTGGCCAGCCATCATGGAATCGCCACTTGGATGGAGATGCCCGCTCTCTAGTAATACTATTTCTATGGATCCACCCTAACGAAGGCATCATCCACTGCTGTGTGTGAAGATTAGTTTATACAAGGGGATCTCCTCTCGGTGGCTAACCGACCAACTGACGACACATTCTAATTTAGGCTCTCTGCAGGAGAAAATAGATCCAGAGACGGATGGGTGGGTGGACGGATCACTTTCAGGGTTTGTTTGTTTAATTACTGGGCTGGCCATTGGCCCTTGTGCTCTGAATCTGTCATTAGTGACTAGCACCAAAGGCTACAAGAACTACATATTTACATTTGTGTAATTTAGCAGATGCTGTTATCCAGAGCAACTTTCAGTAGAGTGCATACATTTTCATACTTTGTTTTGTACTATAGGAGATGATCCTGGTGGCTATTAGTGGTCATGGTGATGTCTGTCTTGACATTTTTAGAAAGGTAAAGGTAAAGGTCATTTACTGCATTTGTATGCAATTTAAAAACTCTAAAATGCTATTAGGAGCACAGCAAAAACAAGCACAAATGACCCCAGCCATTATCACATTGGCTGCTGAAGCTTCATTCACCTCAGTTGATCTTCAGACACACAGCTTATGAACTATACTATTAGCCGCTACACAATAACTCACATTTATACAGTACTGGGATTAAAAACTATAATGTAATACGTACAGAGGGATCTGTTAGCAGAAAAAGTATTTTATTGAGAAAAGGTAAACAAATATATTTGCTTTACAAGACTCTTTTGTTGCTACATTTGTACATTTCCTGTAATTCTACACACTTTGGCATGATTTATGCCATATAATATACAAGTGAGAGTGACTAACAAAATCAATGGGTGGCCCCTGGAGGTCAGGGCCCCTGGGCATGTGTCCTGCAAGCATATGCCAGGTAGGTAATATGGCCATGATTACTACTGGTTTAGAAAGCTGGCTAAACTAACTCATGTTATACTGACATGGGCTGATTGAGTGACAGAACAAGAGGAAAACTGCTGATGCACAACTAAGTTTCAAAATGTCACCTTATGTATTCTACTATTCTAACCCCAACTGAGTCTGTATGTATATTTTTTTACAAAAAAAAATGACCCAGGTCCGGACCTCAGTGTCCTCATATGTAACTACAGCCACCCTGCCGCCATGACATCATCACCCAGAGACTAGAAGATAATAGCCAAGGAAATGAAAGAAGTCTTACAATTCTTTGAAATCTTAGAAGCCCTATGTCAAAAAAACTATTCACTGTTCGCTTCTTCCATTCTGTCTGCAACTCAATACGCAGTTCTGTGGATTTGGTTTGGAGTCTCAATTCTATTGGTATTGAGTTATATTTGATGGTTTTCACTCCTTTACCAATTGTAGTCAAATTGAATATCATACTCATAAACATCGTGTTTAAAATGTGTACTCGTCTCTCAAGTCTCCATACCTGCGAACTCACTGATAACTTTTCACTCACCAGTTTGGCCATCATGTCTTTATTGTCTTAGGTGTCTCTCAAGGGGAAATCATTTCATTCTCATGCTATGCAGCCTCGCTGCGATTCAATGATATAACAGGTGTTATTGGAGTTGTTTAGAAATGCTAAATGGCTTAGAGGTAGGACTTATTCTCACCTAATACTTTAATACTCATTAATTCCTGCTTCAGTGACTTACCTCTTCTGATCCTCCCTCCCGCCTCACCCACAGCCACGCCCGTCAGAGGAGAGGTGGTCAGCCAACGGGCCCCGCGGGAGGGACAGGTGGACAGAGTGAAGAGTGGGGGAGGGATGAAGAGGATGGTGATTTAAGAGTGCTTAAAGGCTCATGCATAACATTTGTTTGTGTGTCATCTAGAGGCACTGATAGGAGAGTACTACATACACACTGACCTGAGCTCATAATTACTCTAAAGAGCACCGAAGAGACTTAAGTAATTGATTGATGGATAGATACTCAGAGATACACATTTTGAGACACATTGTTAGCATGGTTATAATTAATTCATAACAAATAGAAATGTTTTATTTTCCAGCAAGTGAATGTCTTGTTTTACATGGTCATCCCATGGTAGTACAATGTCCCCGAAGCAAAATAGTGTTAAGTGCCTTGTTCAAGGGTACAGACAGATTTTTCACCTTGTCGGCTCGGGTATTCGAACCAGCGACCTTTCGGTTACTGACTCAGCACTCTATAATTGTCTTTATTCTTGAGTGACGTTGGAACAAATGGAAACTATTTCTACTGCTTTTTGTTATGGAAAAAAGTGTGCACCACAGTGTGTACCAGAGAGGTTTACTACAAAGCAGGATCAAGGAGTTAGCCAGTCAGCTAATTTACCTAAATAATCTAAGTGTAGCTTTTTCAATGAACCAGAAAATCCTTGTTATTTCTGGTTGTTTATCCAAAGTTAGCTGGCTAACTCATTGATCCTGATTCATTGTATCCCCTCTTGGTGCACTCGCCTCCACTTAGTCTTAATGCAATACGACATGTATCATGTCAAATCCTAACTGGGGTCCCAAGCTGAGGGCCCAATGAATGTGCAGCTGGTGTACAAACACAGTCAATATCATGTCATCCTTCATCTGTTACTAAATGATTGTGATAGAGGATCTTGCATTAGCGCATCGATCGAGGAGACAGGTTTCATTTAGCTCCGTGTGACCAGTGTCAGGTCAGTAGGTTCCTGCTCCAACTTGTTGGTTCCTTGTTGTGTGTGTGTGTCTGTATGTATGTGTTCGAGCCTCAGAGCACGTGACAGTGTGCAACTATGTGTCAGAGGGGGACGCCCTGCCCGCCACCGTCCGTCTGTTCGCTCTTGATGAATTCATGCGACAGCGAGGAGGAGGGGAGAACTTGGAGGCTTCTAGGAAGCCGTTGGGCAGCGGGGAAGACGACTTGAAGGCGAAAGAGGCGAGGAGGACTTGGAGGACTTGGAGGAGGCTTCTAGGAAGCCGCTGGGCAGCGGGGAAGACGACTTGAAGGCGAAAGAGGCGAGGAGGACTTGGAGGCTAAAAGCAAGGTGCTCGTGAGGCTCGGTGAGAGAGATTACCGTGATCCGTTAGGCCTGATTGTCTTTGCCCCCGGTCAGTGTCATGCCCTATAAGAACTGCCCCTACTAGCTGGATACCAGGGGGGCGGAGGGTGGAAGGAAGACGTGTTAGCAGGATACGTTTAAGGTGCTAGCAGTCAGGGTGTCCAAGAACACTCGACTTAACTGGCCAGAGTAATCTGGGTGCGTGCATCGGTGGGAACTCGTTCCATAAGCAGACATAACCTACTCCTGAAGCTGCCATTTGATGACTGATAAGCTCACACTCGTCTAAGTGAGACAGATCACTCCCTCCCGGAGTTCAGTGTTACCAGGTGACAAAAGCTGACCTGTTCCTCTCACCCCTCAGACAGATGTCTCACCTTTTTGGGGGAAATGTATACATTGTGTTTGACCGGTTCCTCTCACCCTGAGACACAAGCACTTCTCACATTTTACTGAAGTGTAGTCCTATTTGGTTTATAGTTAGGATATTACTTAAGTAATTAAAAAAAAACATTTCCATGTAGTCAAAAGCTACTTTTGATTTAAAAAAAAGAAGAAGTCATAGTTAAGTTTTAACATGTTGTTGATCGGTCATGACCTATCAGCTTGAGAGTGACCTCAGTTGAATTCAGGCAGACCCGTCAGACATGGAACACTCAACAACTTGTACTTGGAGAGTGTAGGGCAGATTTGATTTCCCTTTTCTAGTTGGTGACATTTTATTTAAACTTACCTCAATGTTGTTTCAATGACACACAATGACTCAAAATGCACCTTGAGATAACCAGACAGCATTTATCCTGTACTGCATCATACAGTTATGTTATTCAACTCTGCATACAGAGACAGAGTCGTGGTTCAATTCAATTCCATACAACTTTACTTAAGCCCTAAGGGGCAATCAATTAAGAAGGGCATTGATTGATTGATTGATTTACCAGTCAAGTGCACTCTAATGGTCAATCAACAGAGGTAGCCTGTCATTAGCAGCACGCAATAAGGTTTTAATGGTGAACCTTTTCAATGACTGACTGTTTAACATGCTGTGTCCATAGACAACAGGTCATTCAGCACTACTTTAATATATGTGTACGTCCCAAACGGCACCCTATTCCCTTTACAGTGCACTACTTTCAACCGGGGCCCATAGGGCTGTTAAAAGTAGTGCACTATAAAGGGAATAGGGTGCCATTTTGGGACACACATTGACTCTCCAGTCCTAGTTTTGGGGTCACTCCTTCCTCACTCCGCAAAAAAAAAAAAAAAAAAAAACACCACTAGGCCGGGGTATCCAGCTGGTCTGGCCTCTCCCCCCGTAGTACAGAAGCTGTCCACACACACACACTGTGTGAAACACACCTCCTCTCCTCCTTGCTAATCCAGTGGTAGGCCTCCTGCTAGCTCCACATAGAGGCCAGCCCTAATTGCTCTTGTCGTAAAGCTCCCTGACCCAAATAAGCTGCAGCTCTCCAAAGCTGTGGAGATAAACCCCACTTTACCTCACCAAACCTGCTTAATACCACCACCCCCCCCCCCAAACACCATGGATGGGACGAGGTGGGGGTTACTAAGGAGGGGGCTGAGGGAGACACTGAGGAGAAGGGTAGGGAATCAGAGAGAGAGGAAGAGACAATATGCTAATAGTCATTGGTCCTGTGAGATAAAGGAGAGGAACACAAAAAATAAACAACAAAAGAAAAGGATGTTGAAGGAAGATTTTTTTTTTTTAAATGATATGGTTGTGAAGTGGAGTTATTGGGGTGAGACAGTTTAGATAGGAAGACTTCCAAGAAATGTTCAGCTGGTGTTGAGATTATGAGCTGAACTGGTGGGTATGATGAACCAAGTGTCCAGCAGCAGTGATAGCGTGTTATTCACTTTGTCTCTCCACCTGGTTCGGGAACGCAAGGCGGCTTAGCCACAAAAATGTCACTCTGTCACGAACGTCCTCACGTGGCAACCGTCACACCACTAGTCTGCTAACCTCATTAACTTGTGTTGTTGCTATTAAATTTCTCTATAAAACGGAGATGAGAGATTGTCATATAAATGTATACTTTTTATACCGTAATCCCTTGCGACAGACTGTTTTGCAAGTCTTTAGTCCCTACTCGTTATGAAAAAATATAGCATTTCCAGTTTGGTTTTCAGATATGCCTATACGGCTGTGTTTACACAGGCAGACCAATTTAGATTTTTGTTGCCCAGTTATGGGCAAAAGAGCTGATCTGATTGGAAAAAAAGACCAATATTAGTGAAAAAAATATCAGATTCCCCCTAGAAATACATTAGGTTAGAAAAAAACCAAAACACCACCATGAAGTGAAAAACATCACTTGCGGCTGGGCCATTCTAGTGTTGCTCTGTAGTTCCCTCTTATTGGAAGACATCTAGGCTACGTCCCAATAACATCTCCTTTGTTCACTTCACTGATTTGAAAGGACATTACTGGTATAATAAGAAATATGGTGGGGACTTCCACTAACCCTGGACTCCACCTCGCCCACCCTCCCAATGCTTCCAGATTTGTGGGAAACTAGTGAACGATCGCACATTTCAAAATAATTTGATATTATTGGGACGCAACCCTACTAGATGTGTGTCTGCCTTACAGATCTAATTCAACATACCCCTATCAGGCGTTAGGCAAATCACAGGGCTCGGTAGAGTTTACTTCAATACAGGTCATGTTGATTAGTAAAAAGGGGCCTTTAATTGGATGTTAGGCCGAATCACCTTTGGCGTCAGCTCCCATCGGTTTAGGGATATCTTTTAAACTCAGACATGTTGTGGCCTCACAAGCTGTGAACAACACCACACTACAGATACGGTTTGCTCGGATGGAAAGACACACGTTCACTTGCAAATTCATGAATGGATGACTGTCCATTGTTTTATACATGTTGACTTTTCCACTTCCTGAATTGACAACGGAATTCATTAAAAAACGGGAGAGAAGTTGAGATATACCTAATGTGTAGTTTTTGCATCCAATCATCTAAGTCAGTACCCCCAACAGCACACATTTTAATTTTAGCCCTGTGACAAGCACACCTGACTCAGCTAATCATCAATCCCTCAATGAGTAGAATCAGGTGTGTTTGTCCAGGGCTCCAACAAAAATGTGTGCTGTTGGGGGTACTGGAGGACTGGAGTTGAACACTTATCTAAGATGTAAACACCTTCCCAATCATCTAAGAAGTATATGGTTAGCATGAAAATCTACTGGATTGACGTACTCAGGAACTTGATTTAGAATCAACAGAACAAGAACTGCAGTCCTACAAGATATATCCTCTGAACATAGAGAACCTTCCCTCCATTGCCTTCTGCTGGTGTGTGTTGCTACTACACACAAGTGTGTGCCAAAAAAACGTTCTACATAGCAAATTGAAATGGTCAAAAAATATTTTGATCGTTTTAAATAATGTAGTAACATAGTTCAGCCAATTATCTTCCACTCCAAATAGGACATTTAATGAAAAGCAATTTAAGAATTAAGTTAAAGTTGTATTTTAATAGGAATCCAAACAAACCATGGACATTTACTTTCAGACAACTTGAACCACTCTCAAGTCAGGGAGAAAACATTACATTTGAAAAATATCGCACTAATATGTAAACTTTCAAAACGTAATTAAAAATGTACTCCCAAATAACTAAAAACAACATTTATTAGTGGTTGGAGTACAGAGCTTCTCTGTGCTACAGTAAGTTCTTCACAGGTCTAACGAGTCAGTGCAGAAAATAGTAGTACTGTACCACATGTTCACACGCCAAATATCCAGGATGCAGACTATGGGTAGGTCCCGATTGGCACCCTATTGTTCTATTAGTAGTCTATAGGGAATAGGGTGCCATTTGGGACGGACGCTAGGGCCTACACACTGAACGTGACCTGAACAGCTGATCACCTTTAAGAAAACAACATCAGTCACAAAGCACTTCACACTTCAAATATTCACAAACCATAACAATCTAACCCTTTATAAATAAGTGAGCATTTCAATTAAATAGAGTATCTATGTCAGTAGTAGTGAATAACATGTATATTATCCATTGCTTTTACAGTCTCTCTAAACATTCATCAGTGTTTGTAAATCCTGCAGGTATTAAATAACTAACTTTTTCCAGTTAACACACTGGTATCATAACAGTGGTAGACCCAGACCACTCACTCTTTCCTGCTACATAGACTGCATCTCTCTATGGTAGTGTCCCAACTTATATAGAACATGGTCATATTTACAAAATATTCTGTGCCACAAATACTCTAAGTAAAAAGTTTCAATGTTTTGTTCTCCTTGAGCTGGATGAAGGTCAGAGGGCACTGGAAACCACTGGAAATGATAGGACCACCCTCTGTAAATACATAGGTAACAATGATGAAGAAACCCTAGTAGTCAGGTGTCTCTCCAGGGGTTGAATGAAAGAAAAATTTGCAGAAATTGATGGACCAGACTGGCTCATGTTGTAGTGTAGGGAGTCATTTGTTGATTTCTTGATGGACAAAAGTCTTGTGAACTTCTCCAAATCAACCCCTAGAGCCATACATAGGGGAGAAGTGATCCAATGCTGAATCACACTATAGGGCCAGACCGTACTGTTGGCTTGGATAGCATCCCTAGCACGATACCAGCAACTACGGTGGCTGCGTAACCAGGCCAACCCATTGATTCACCGTATAGTGTCAATCAGGCACCAGTGTTCTCACCTGGTCTCCTCAGCAGCGTCGAGGGGAGGAGGGGTACTTGGTCTTCAGGCCCTCCTTGAAGCTGCGGAAGAGCAGGCGGTTCCTTCGGTTCTCCTCGTCTTTCCTGCTGTGGAACTCGCCCTGAACTTTGAACCCTTTGTGCACCACGAAGGCAGAGTTCAGCACGGAGAACCTGTAGCCTGCCACATGGAGCTCACAGGCCTAGGGAGGGGAGAGGAGAAGGGGGAGAAGAGGTAAGGGGGACAACATGAAATGGAGATTACTTTATTCAGCTAAAAGTTTCTCCAGAGATGTTCGATCGGGTTCAAGTCCAGGCTCTGGCTGGGTCACTCAAGGACAATAAGAGACTTGTCCCAAAGCCACTCCTGCGTTGTCTTGGCTGTGTACTTATGTAACAGTATAACTTTAGCCCGTCCCCTCACCCCTACCCGGGCTCGAACCTGGGACCCTCTGCACACACCGACAACAGTCACCAATGAAGCATTGTCACCCATCGTGCCACAAAAGCCACGGCCCTTGCAGAGCAAGGGGAACAACTACTTCAGGTCTCAGAGAGAGTGACATCACCGATTGAAACGCTATTAGCGTGCACCACCGCTAACTAGCTAGCTGTTTCACATCGGTTACACTCACCTCCCTTTTGACCTCCTCCTTTTCTGCAGCAACCAGTGATCCGGGTCAACAGCATCAATGTAACAGTTTTTAACTTCAGTCCGTCCCTCGTCCCTACCCTCTGCACACATAGACAACTGACACCCACATAGCATCGTTACCCATCGCTCCACAAAAGCTGCAGAGCAAGGGGAACAACTACTTCAGGTCTCAGAGAGAGTGACGTCACCGATTGAACCGCTATTAGCGCGCACCACCGCTAATTAGCTAGCCGTTTCACATCGGTTACACTTAGTCATTGTCCTGTTGGAAGGTGATCCTTCACCAGTCTGAGGTCCTGAGCGCTTTGGAGCAGGATTTCATTAAGGATCTCTTTACTTTGCTCCATTCATCTTTCCCTCAATCCTGACTAGTCTCACAGTCCCTGCCAATTAAAAACATCCCCACAGCTTGATGCTGCCACCAGCATGCTTCACCGTAGGGATGGTGCCAGGTTTCCTCCAGACGTTATGCTTGGCATTCAGACCAAAGAGTTCAATCTTGGTTACATCAGACCAGAGAATCTAGTTTCTCATTGTTTGAGAGTCTTTAGGTGCCTTTTGGCAAACTCAAAGTGGGCTGTCATGTGTATTTTACTGAGGAGTGCCTTCTGTCTGGCCACTCTACCATAAAGGCCTGATTAGTGGAGTGCTGCAGAGATGGTTGTCCTTCTGGAAGGTTCTCCCATCTCCACAGAGTAACTCAGGAGCTCTGTGTCAGAGTGACTATCGGGTTCTCTGACCAAGGCCTTTCTTCCATTTAAGAATGGAGGCCACTGTGTTTTAGGGGACCTTCAATGCTGCCAAAATGTTTTGGTACCCTTCCCCAGATTTGTGCCTCGACACAATCCTGTCTGAGCTCTAAGGAAAATTTCTTCGACCTCATGGCTTGGATTTTGTTTGGACATGCACTGTCAACTGTGGGACCTTATATAGACAGGTTGTGTCTTTCCAAATCATGTCAATTGAATCGACCACAGGTAGACCCCAATCTCAAGGATGACCAATGGACACAGGATGTACCTGAGCTCAATTTCGAGTCTCCTACCAAAGGCTCTGAATAATTATGTAAATAAGGTATTTCTGTATTTATTTTTTATAAATTTACAAAAATGTCTGAAAACCTGTTTTCGCTTCATCATTATGGGGTAGTGTGTGTAGATTCCTGAGGATTTAAAATATATATTTTAGAATAAGGCTATCACATGACAAAACATGAAAAAAGTCAAGTGGTCTGAATACTTTCCAAAGACACTATATATTTTACTGCAGTGCAAGGGTTCTGCAGTGTACGGTGTCAATTGATGTAATGAAGCCCTAACTGTGTGCAACCATACACACACATGTGCCGCATCTCCCCTGCAATCTAGAATACCCGGTTACCCGTATCCATATAGCACATACCTGGCTGATGCGGTTGAAGCCGTACTGCCTGAAGTTCTCGTCATACAAGGGCACGGTGCGGTGCCCGATGTAGAAGGGCTCCCAGGGGTCCACCCAGGATAATGTATAGGCCACATCCAGGGGGCCCAAACCCTGACTGTGTCTGTTCACCCACTGAGAGTAGTTTGTGGGGGCCTGGCACCGCGGGCATAGCTCCTCGTAGAAGGGCCTCACCTCGCCCACCTGATACAGCTGCACCAGCTCCGACTTGGTGGCAGGCATCTTGCGTACGTGGCGGATCTCGAAGGCGGGCAGCACGAAGACCTCGTCCGTGGCGGGTTCACGTCTCATAACCAGTGCCAGAAACTGCTGGTGGAGGTCAGCACTGGGCGCCATATCGATGTCGATGACCAGGATATAGTTGGCTTCCGTGCCGCCACGGGCAACGTTCCGAAGGAGATTATTCGGGTAGGAGACGTTTCCATTTCCACCAATGGCGTAGTTCTGGTATTTGTCTCGGTGCGTCTCGAGCCTGGCAAACACAGCGGCACAGTCCTCAAGCCCGGTGAAATGCTCCCGGTCCTGCTCTGGGAAACTGGCCATCTGTCCAGAGTGGCACACCAAGTGAAAGTCCACCAAGGCCTGGATCTGAGGGCAGAAGATGGTGAGGGCATAGACCAGGGCTGTGGCAAATTTGACATCTTGGCCATGAGCGAATATGGCCACAGAGAGAGGGTTTTGCCACCTTTCCACTAAAGAATTCAGGTGGTGCAAGTTGTTGATGGATGTGTGCGTTGCTAAGGCCAAGAAGTGAGAGCTGGCATCCGCTCCTGGTTTCTGATTGGTAGAGAAATCGCTTTTTATCAAGTTCTTGTACACGCGGTATTGTCCGCTGGGATCAAAGATACCCCCTGTGGACAGAGAGTACCTGAGACGCTCTTTCCGTGAGTTTTTCTCCGGGTTGGCATTTTTCTTGCCAGAGCTCCCGAAGAGCTCTGAGTATCGGTAGCGCTGCTGCTTACCGTGCAGTTTCGATAGGAAGGAGAGGTAGATCATTTGTAAGAGTGCCACGAGCACCAGAGCGCCGAGCACCACTTTGAACGCGGAACATTTCTTAGATAAATGCATTCCCGACCTTTACATGTACACCACATGCAGCAAGTCAAAAATACTTGAGCAATTTTCCCCCTTGAAGGTATCAAATCTACCACTGCTAGTTGGCTAGCTAGCTAGTTAGCTACACGGCGCTAGCTAGCTAATTTGGCAATTTGGGTACGTGGGGGAGCTCGAATATCTCGTGTCGTTGACACCACGCAGTGCTGCCACAGGGTTCGATTTTAGATCGTGAAATCATTGTACGTGCCTCCTTCATATCTGATGCTTTGCGGTTCTGTCTATCTCATAGCGTTTCAGGAACATCAACAAGACGTTAGGACGTGTTATTCTTCTTCGATGGGGTTTATCAGCGATTGGCATCCAACTTTATGGTGCATTACCGACACCTACTGTACTGGAGTACGGAGAAACCAAATCATACATGCCAGCCCCGTTGCTCTTAAAAATATAAAATATGTGTGACTATATCTAATGACGTTCTACTCAATCTACTCAATATACTCTAAACTAATTTCCTGTATCCCCTTCTCCCTCATACTGGATCTCAGCCTCGCTCCTTCCCACACTAGCAATACATGCTCCAAGGTGTGTGTTCCCTGGCAATAATCACATCTTCCTGTTGGATGCTTTCCAATCACATTTAAGTTCTTATTAAACTAGCCGTGTCCCACCCTTAATCTTGTAAAAATAGCCTCCTCTCTTCTGTCCCTTCCTCTCGACCTCCCCTCCCCGACTTTCCTCTGTACTGGAAATAAATGCCTTCCCTTGGTATCTGTAGTCTCTCCAACACTTCCAGATCAACAACTGGAGGCAGGAGAAGCCATGGTGGATGTACAGGAATAGCTACTATTAGACTAAACTCCCTTGCATACAGTCCCATCTCCTTCACCTGGGTATTACCCACCCACCCACAGCTTGTGTTCTGCCTTCGCCAATTCCAATTCCTACTTTGGCTGGCCACTTTTCCTTCCAGTTCTCTGCTGCCAATGACTGGAATTAATTGAAAAAAATCACTGAAGCTGGAGACCAATACTTCCCTCACTAACTTTAAGCACCAGCTCACAGATCACTGCACCTGTAAATAGCCCATCCAACTACCTCATCCCCATACTGTTTTTCCCCCTCCTTTACACCCCAGTATCTCTACTTGCACATTCATCTTCTGCACATCTATCACTCCAGTGTTTAATTGCTAAATTGTAATTATTTCCCCACTATGGCCTATACCCTTATCTTACCTCATTTGCACACACTGTATACATACTGTTTCTCTATGATGTTATTGACTGTATGTTTGTTTGTGTGTGTCCAATATCTTACAGGGGTTTTAGTAGTTCACTACCACTAGCACCCGTACTTGCTTTTAAAAGGTAGCACATCACCCCACTCCCCCTACATCTCGGTCTTTACGAACCACAAGTGGTGCAGTGATCTAAGGCACTGCATCGCAGTTGCTAGCTGTGCCACTAGAGATCCTGGTTTGAGGCCAGGCGCTGTCTCAGCCGGCCCATTAGGCGGCGCACAATTGGCCCTGCGTAATCCGGGTTAGGGAAGGGTTTGGCCGGCAGGGATGTCCTTGTCCCATCACGCTCTAGTGACTCCTGTGGCGTGGCAGGCTGGGCGCATGCACGCTGACACGGTCGCCAGGTGTACAGTGTTTCCTTGGACATGTTGGTGTGGCTGGCTTCTGGGTTAAGAGGGCATTGTGTCAAGAAGCAGTGCGGCTTTGTTGGGTTGTGTTTCTGAGGACTCAGGGATCTCAACCTTCGCCTCTTCGGAGACCGTACAGGAGTTGCAGCGATGAGACAAGACTGTAACTACCAATTGGATACCACGAAATTGCAGATTTTCTTTACAAAAATATCTATGTATACCATATTGCCGCCCAACTGCCCCGTAATCCCCGGTCTAGATGCTCCTAACCATCTCGCCCTTGAACATGTATCTCCCTGGACCACCCTCACTGCCTCAGCATATGACTCCCTTCTCTCCACTCTCACTTGTTGCACCTCCACTGCCTGCTTCATTGCCTCACACCCACTATGAGCACCACCACAGCTGCAGCACTTTGGTTGTACACCATCCCAACACTTCCCATACTCATGCTCCCCTCCACACCTGACACACCTCTTTTTCTCTTTACAGACTGTTGCCACACGCCCAAACTTCTGGCAGTTATAACATCTTAAAGGCTTTGGTACATTTTTTATATTTTATTTTACCTTTATTTAACCAGGCAAGTCAGTTAAGAACACATTCTTATTTTCAATGACGGCCTGGGAACAGTGGGTTAACTGCCTGTTCAGGGGCAGAACGACAGATTTGTACCTTGTCAGCTCCGGGGTTTGAACTCGCAACCTTCCGGTTACTGTGCCCTCACATAATAACTCATATATCCTATGGTTAATATATTTGGCAGTACCCAGTCCTTGAAGTGTAACAGAATAGACAGTAACAGAATCTACCATAACTCCACCCCTTGTTGCTTGCAATCTTTGAACACACTAGAACGCCTCCTCTCAAATTGTACCTCATTAGTGCTAACACTCAAAGGCACTCCTGTTATCACCCCTTTAATCCACTGCTTCCCTGCTTGATCAGTCCAGCTGCTCGACACCACTTTACACTTCCCTATTTGCGCCACTCTGAGAGCGTTTTCCCTCTGGGCCATGTCCTTACAGAATACCAACAAGCTCCCATCTCTTAACACTTTAGCATTGACAACTTCCCCAATCAACTATTTTATCACAGCCGTCAACCTTATCGTACTCATCGCCCCAACTTCTCCTTCCTCCCTAAACTTCAGGATCACTTTATGGTCCTCACCTCCATGCTCCCCTCGCGATTTATCTTGCCCTTCCTCGGCACTTTCTACCTCCGATCTGCGGCTAGCTTTGGAAACTATGTTGCTCTCCTCAAACTTCCTTTTCTGCCCCATAGACCTCACGCTCCCCTTCAAACCCCTTCTCCCTTTCTATCCCGCTTTATTTTTCCTACTACATCCTTCATTCGTACCACTATGCTTCACTTTCTTATCCATCACTATCTCCTACAATCTCTGACCCAATCTCAGCACAGCCGTGACGAGTAAAGTTTGATTGTTTTTTAAAATCAAAGATTGATCGCTAGCCTCAAACTCAGACTCGAAGCCTTGTGTGTTTGGAGTAGGGGCAACTGTGATATTGTCTATGCGCTTTTCATGTTACGGCAAACCCTAGAATAGAAGGGCATATAGAGTTTGACATAATGGAGCATTTTTTGTGTTCCTAGCAAACAGCTGGACGTTCAAATATGCTGTGCGGTTAGCTAGCACTTTTATGAAAATGGTACCTTGAACATGAAAAGCCAATATAGCAAAATTAATAAATTTAGATAAATTGTATTGTTGCTTCTAAAGTATACGTAGAGGACGAGGTGGCCGAGTGGTTAAGGCGATGGACTGCTAATCCATTGTGCTCTGCACGCGTGGGTTCGAATCCCATCCTCGTCGGCAATTATTTTCCCATCTCACGAATAGTAGTGCTACAAACACTATCTGCTAAATAGTCCACATCCGTGTTTGTTGAAATTAAGACGATCTTCGTCAAAACCACCAGCCTCCTATGAAACTATTCTAACGTTACATTAAAACATGTTGCGAATTAGTATAGCCAAACTATTTACTTTACTAAATTGTGATAGATGTATAAATGATCGATTATATACAGTAAGTACCAAGAGCATGTTCATGTTGCTGTGTACAGTTCCATCACCTACCCTGGACACACAATCCAAACCTTTTTTGTATGGGTACTGTATGAACGTCATTAACGCACCCTTCTAACAGGTACTGTATGGTTTACTTACTTGCGCCGGGGGATGGCATGCCATAGCTCTGTTCATGACTGCTGGCGGCTTCAAGACGCTTGAAACAGTGACCACCAGCAAACCGATTGTATAATATGACATATATTATGTATATACAGGCAAAAAGCAGCAGTCATCAGAAACCATGTTTAACATTTATTTTTATTCCTAAACATTCACACAAAAAAACTAATTTTCTCCACACAAATACATGGTGATAGATTATGTAGTTTAGGGCTGTGTGCTTCAGATACTTTGGGGGCACTTAAGACTATACCAATACATCAGCTGTCAGAGACTGGGCGTGTCTGAAATGGCACCCTCAGCAAAAGTAGTGCGCTATATAGGGAACAGGCTGCCGTTTGGGAGGCTGATTTTACGTTATCCAGATACTCTGGGCACACTGTTTTTCTTTCTTCTCAAATGCACATAGAAATGAGAGTTATAGATCTGTCATTATCATTGAACACAAGTGTAAGAAGCAGCAAATATGTTCTGTGCACACACTTTCTATGCACCCTGATCTTAAGCTTCATTTTTTGCCTCTTTTAATTTAGGTTTTGTACACCAGCTTCCAACAGCTGGAAATACAATATTTTGGTTATGGAAAAATATATTTCACAGCAGTTTAGAGCGTACAATGATTTTCTACACTTTCTTGTTGTCACAAACTGAAATTAGGAGAACTACTAGAATTTTAGCAATGAGGAAATAGCGGAGCTATTTCTGCACAGTGCACCTTCAAGAAAGATTGAAACAATACAGTGCGTTGTTAAGAAGTGTTTTTTCCAATCAGATTGTCATTCCTTTTGCAAGCATTATTTTACAGCATGCCAGAGACAAACCTCAAAAACAGAGCCCCCAACAACAGGATCATAATATACATTGAAATATGACTGACAATAGAGTATAAATAAACTTCAAATCAATACATGGTCATCAAGAAGGCATGTCTTACAACAATCATCCCGTAAGATTTTGATGAAACACTGTCTTGAGTAAAAGGCGAAAGGCTTGTAATTAAACCAGAGTAAGTGAAATGTTGGTTTAAGTTTTGTTGAACTACAGGTGAAAAGGGATCACTTTGATCTGAAATGAATGTTCTGGATAATCTGGCCCTTGTGACATTGGTTAATTATAGAATTTCTTTCATGCAAGACACACGTCAAACTCTGCCTTTGAAATGCCTTCCAGGATCTGTGCTGACTCGATGCTCGGTGGCATTCCACACAATTTCCTATCGTACTAAAGTCTCCACACACAAAGCTACGAAACTAGAACGCCGGCACCGCCTTTAGACCCACCCCATTGGAGGTAGCTGCTGATTTGCCCTGTCCTTCCTCTCCTTCTCCCACCAATCGGATATTGTATTTTTCCCGATACTCAGTGAGCTCCCGGCCTTTTGTCTGCATCTGTATGTTGAGGGACTCTACAATCTTTGATATCTGTAAGGAAAAGAGAGGGGACAGCAGAATTATAATCATGATGTATGATCAGCAGTGATTTAGTTTCACAAGATAGTATTGCAACAACCTATAGCATTGGTAATTATGTTAAAGGAAAGACGCACCATAATTAACGTTGATCGTGTGCAGTTGATTATGTGCTGGGTGTCAACGAACGGTAGTGATTTAACATGTAGAATTGTCAGGAAATGAAAATAAAGTAAAGGCCGGCATTCTTGTCGGAGGCGATAGGACAGCCACCTACTATTTTTAAGTTTACTTGGCCGTCAGTTGCTCCTAGGGCTTTTTCTTTATTAAAAACACTTCCAAGCGAGATTGCCCTCTTGGGAACGTTATGCGACTGGAGTGTTTGGACTGTAGTGTGGCTGGAGTACTTTGGAACCAGAAGGTTAGAGGTTTTCTTCCCCAGTCGGACTATGCTCATGGCCACCACATCATGTACATATTGACAGTTGATATATTAATGGCATCTTCACATCAAGCAATCTTATTGTAGACAACCCTTTTTACAACAGCAGTCATTACAAAGTGCTTTACAGCAACCCCGGATTATACCCCAAAGAGCAAAGCAAACAAAAGCTTACCTGTTCTTTATTGCTTCCCAGAGCTGGTAAGACTTCCTTAACCGTCCTCTCCACGAGAACCCCGCCCACCAGTCGGAAGCACTTCCTGGTTGGATCCACGTCTTTTAGGGTCTCGATGACTAGGCTGAGAAAAAAAGAGGGAAGTTGTGAGAGGAATGTAATAAGGGTGAATATCAAAAATAAAAAAGTTAAGACATTATGCTCCTCCCTTTGGACCCTTTTTGCATTTTGAGAGGGAGGCGAGGAGAGGAAATGAGGAATCCAGGGAAGACTTGATTCACCCCCCAGTGTCCAAATCTCTCATCTCTTAACACCTTACAGACTGATCAAAGATCATTCCTCTCTGTGGCCAAGTCCATAGTTAAGTCCACAGAGGTGAACAGTGAGTGAAATAGAAGCGGTAACTAGTACTGTAGTTACCTGTGCTCGTTGATCTCCATCTCCAGCTCTGCAGCCTTTGAGGCCATGCTGCGCTGTTCTGAGCGCATCCTCTGAAATGCAGCCACAACCTTTTGAACACACCAAACAGATCACATTAAAACATTATCTCATTATAATATATGCCCTTTAGCAAACCCTTTAATACAAAGTGACTGGAAAAGCTGGTGACCTGCGGGAAGGCCTGCGTGGGCAACAACGTTAGTCAGTGTCAAAGCTCTCTTACAGTAGTGCATGCATACATACATATTCATACCCGGGTCCCTAGTGGGAGTCGAAACCATGATCCTAGCGTTGCAAGCACCATGCTCTACTAACTCAGGGCAGCCACAACACACACAGATTTCTGAACTTACATTAGATTGAACAAAGTTGCAAAAAGCCTCGTTATATAGGCCTACCTGGAAAAGGAAATATTATCAGATCGTTTATTGATTACAAGTAAATTCAATAGTCGTTTATTTGTGATTTGTCAAACTGGCTGTATTACTAATGCGGTTCTGTATGCCACTGGTTGGCAAGGGAGAGCGACGCTAATAGCACGAACTGTGACAGGCAGAAATAGTTTCTCATCTGCTCGACAGCACAACTAATCCCTTCCTTGCAATTCGCCTGAGTATTTTACGTTAATGAATACTGATAGAAACCTAGTCAGGCTAAAAGATTTCAGTTAACTAAAATTATTATAAACTCAATGAGGTATTGTGAATACGACTGGTCCCAGACTTGGCCTCTAAATCATAAAATATCAGTTGAGGAACACACTAGTAGGAAGCAGACGATGGGAGCGAGCTAGCTAGATAGCTAGCTTGCTAACGTTAACTAGCCAGATGCGTGACTGGCAAGTCCAGGTTTGTATCTCAAAGCCCGCAACTATTAAACAGCATTTGCTAACAACACATTAATATTCGGACAGTTAAGGAGTTAAAGGAGAGTGGGGATACCTGCTCGGCCGACGGCCCTGATTGTTTCCCCCCGATAATGTTGCTGGGTTTGCTAACCGTGCTGCTACTGTTCGCTGCCATCTTGGAATGGTGTCGCTAGTGGTGGGGGCTGAGGGCCCAAGGCTTACCATCTTGAGCTGTCTCATGTGATTGCCTGTTAGGAAAATCGTAATGAAAACAACACATGAAGAATGTTGTACTAGCTTGTCTCGTAGTCGTGCGATTTGGCGCCGCAAACACAACGTAGGTAGTTACATTGTTGATGTTTTGATACTTTACTGACTGGATTTTGCATTAACTTGAAATTAAAACAGAGTCCAAAGTACAGCACGAGCAAAGAATATACTTTCTGGTGTTGCTCAGTCGGATACAGACAGATTTGTTTTGACACGTCAAGCCAATGTTCGTGCTCAGGTGCAGTTTGAGAAGAACTCGGGTGAAACATTTACTGGACTGTCATTCTCCTTGGGGCTCGAGCTGCATAGGGGTGCATCAAAGGTAACGACACCAGTCAACCTTTTAACGTTGTTTACAATGCATGTGTCTGTTAACATAGCCCATTAAATGGGGGGTTAGGATTGAATAGGTTATTCTAAAATAAAAATGTATTGCCTTTAATTCATTTTCTGTCAAGGTCTACTAGTGTCACTGACTTGTGAATGTAGGTCAATTAGGAATGTTCAGCTATTATAACTAGCCACATATTTTTTTACCTCTTACACTAACCCTTTAGATGCTTGACTTTAAAAAAAACTAGGCAAGTCAGTTAAGAACAAACTCTTATTTACAATGTTGGCCTAGGAACAGTGGGCTAACTGCCTTGTCCCGGGGCAGAATGCCAGATTTTTACCTTGTCAGCTCTGGGATTTGATCTAGCAAGATTTCAGTTACTGGCCCAATGCTCTATCCACTAGGCTACCTGCCGCCCGACTTAATGTAAACTCAAGTTTCTTTCTTACCAGGATGTCATCATCATCGACTCATCCAGTGGCAGCGGTGTGCCAGGTGTCCGCAACCCCTGATAAGGAGGCCAACTTCACTGCCTGCAAGCGATTGGTGCAGGCGGCAAAAGAGGGTGGAGCCAGCATGGTTTTCCTACCTGAGGGGTTTGACTACATCGGCTCTAGTCGAGAGGAGACCCTGAATCTGTCTGAGAGGCTAACGGGAGACATTATCTCACGCTACACACTGCTCGCCAAGTGAGTACTCCTAGCTACTGAGTGTGGTTGTCTATTCTATTCATTTCTATTACATCCTCGTCTAATAATAATTATTGAATGGGGGACTTCATCTCATCTTGTTCTGTTATTGATGAGTGTTTTTCCACAGTTAATCCACATCTGTCCTTTCTTAGGAAGCTGAGCGTGTGGCTCTCTCTTGGAGGGTTTCATGAGAGAGGGCATGACTGGGAGACGGACAGGCGAATCTACAACAGTCACATCATCATAAATGAAAAGGGTATGAACACACACACACACACACACACACACACACACACACACACACACACACACACACACACACACACACACACACACACACACACACACACACACACACACACACACACACACACACACACACTGAAGTGCTGACACTTTCACTTAACCCTACAGGTGTTATAGTGTCCGTATACAGGAAGTCCCACTTGTTTGATGTGGAGCTGCCAGGAAGAGGCGTGTCCTTAAAAGAGAGTGCCTTCACCATACCTGGATCCAGCCTCATTCCTCCAGTTCAAACTCCCATTGGCAAGGTCATTCTATGATTCCACCAATCCTGCTCTCATTGAATTGTTATTGCAACTAACATCCATCTTTGTACACCAGATTCTTAGATCTACCACCCCAGTATTCTGTCACTGTATTGTGTTCCAGGTGGGACTGGGTATCTGTTATGACCTGAGGTTCCCTGAGCTGTCATTGGCCCTGCTGCGACAGGGGGCGGAGATTCTGACCTACCCGTCAGCGTTCACTGTGGCCACAGGAGCTGCCCATTGGGAGGTGGGATAGATTTTTGCAGAAACACACATCTTCCTCTGTCTTGTACTATAATTTCTACTAGCTACTATTTCTAGCACTGCTATTTCTATGTTTTAATACAAGTTATAACAGTGTTGTTTGAACATGGTCTTGGGGACCCACAGGGTATGCAGGCTTTTGTTCCAGTCCAATACTTACACACCTGATTCAAATCATAAACTTCATTAGTTGATTCAGGTGCCTTCGTACTGGGCTAGAACCCCTGTGGATCCTACTCTTTAGGACCCGTATTGAAGAATGTGGACCAATATAAAACACTCTGCTCTTCTAATCACAGGTGTTGCTTCGCGCCAGGGCCATTGAGACCCAGTGCTTTGTCCTTGCTGCAGCCCAAGTGGGCAGTCACCATGAGAAGCGTTCGTCGTATGGCCACGCCCTTGCTGTGGACCCCTGGGGGGTGGTGATGGGGGACTGTGGAGGAGAGAACACAGGCATGGTTCTGCTGGAGATTGACTTGGAGAAGCTCAGGGACACACAGAGAAACATGCCTGTGCAGCAACATCGCAGAGACACTAGCTTCTACTACAGTTTGGGTGGAAAGGACTGACAATCAAAGGTGTGTCCTAATTCTCCACACTTTTTCTTGAAGTGTGCACTTGTGCACTCCCCCACATAGATTTAACAGCATAGGATTGGAGTAAGCATGTGGCCATTACACCAATCCTATCATTTTTAATCCATGTGGGTACAATCAAATTTCAGGGATAAGGGTGGAGAATTGAGACATAAGCACGTTCCTATCAGAAAAAAAACACTGGAAGAGCAGATTTACCATGTTAATGATGTCAACATTGGTATGCTGTATACAACCAGTAGATGGTGATATTGGTATGAGGATTTTACACTCTTTTTTTTATATACCACAAATGAGTTATGATGCTGTAATCAAGAAGTTCACCATCTTTTAAAGATGTGATTGACTTTCTGGCTTTTTGACCTTTCAAACAAGAGAAACTAGATTTTCTAGCCACAATCCAATGTTCGCCATGACCAGAAGATATTCCTCTCTTACCAAATGCATGGGGGTTTCCAATGAAGCTTTGTATGTATGTGTTATGATGGATGAAATGAGGACATGGATGAAAGAATCTGTTTAATAATACATTCATTATATAGGTCATTATATAGGTCAAATCCTTTGTTTGCTAGAATTATCTCTGTGTCATATGATCTTGTTTGCCTTCAAATATAAAACATTGCACTCTGACTATTCCCAATCCAATGTCATAGTTTTGGCTTTTAATGTATATTGTTTTATTGTACTTGATGAAACATTTTAATAATAATGTCAAATCCAGCCTCTTTGCTTCTTCTCTCGCTCCTTACGACGGCGGGCGATCAAGAAACCGGATGTTAACGTCACCGGTACAGGATTTCCCCCCACTAGACAGTACAGCCACAAAGTCTTTAATATTATGAAAACTAAAAATAACTTTTGGTCTTAATTTAACGTTAGGGTTAGTCATAAGGTTAGCAGTGTGGTTACGGTTAGGTTTAAAAAATAATCGAAATTGTAGAAATAGGCGGGGTTTATTACTTTATGTATGTATGAATTAACTAGTGACGACCCACAGGAGCGGGACAAAAAACATGGGAAGAATGTCAAATATATTTGAGTAAAAACTCTCCGTTTCTACTCAAGAAAAGGATGATTCGGTATGTCCCGGGTGGAATAGGGATTGCAAAGGTAAAGTATGTTGCTGGTGCACACCGCGATGTGATGAGGTTATATTTTACACACTATCGTAACTACCGTTGGCAATTTTAACTGTGAATACATGTTGCACATCTCTCCATGCACTATGCTTTAAATAATTGCCACCATAATGATGTTGCACATATTCAGCATATGATGCATTTATAGAGAAGTTTGACAGGTCAGTTATGCATATAATAAGAAATCGCTTTGTGAAATTCACCATACCAAATGGTGGAGTTGCATCAAAATCGATCAGGCCCCCCTTAACCAACTGATGCTATGGAGGAGCGCTCGAGCCCCTGCCAGTCGTAGCTTGTTAGCAAAATTCTAGTTGGCTTTTATATCATACTACGAGACAGTTATTCGCAGATAAATCGTACTTATTTGTGCTTCTAACTAGCTCGCGGCATCTTTTATGTGACATTTAGGAAGATGTCATTGTAAGTTATAACATTTGTTGTATAATGCAGAAACACTGCTGACCTAGCTTTAAAAAAATGTCATAGCACCCCCATGGCATGATACATCAGAAAGGCGCGTGATGACAGATACTGTAGTTGCAGTGGAACTTGGTATTTTCATGCTTATTTAGTGGCATGGTAGCTTACACAGCAAAACAGAGATAAATATAGTTTGTGTTGCATGCAGATGTTATGGCATAAATCTATATGGAGGTATTGCATAGTGATATTTATTTTTCCTTCCTTACTTTTCACCCATGCGTTGTCCTGAATGGAATGTGTCAGCTGTGTTCTACATACTGCAAAATATGATGCTAGGGTGAGTATGGGGCATAGATTGGCCTCTGCATGTGAGCAACAGGAAAGAACCTCAGGCCTCACAACACAATTTCTTTGTCTGAACATTTGCTTTTTCAGGATAAGTGGATGTCTTTTTCTAGTTTCTGCTCGTATTCATTTGCCCCATGCAGCTACAGGTAACTGCCAAAATAAAGGAACCACCAACATAAAGTGTCCTAATGGGGAATTGGGCCACCACGAGCCAGAACAGATTCAATGCACCTTGGCATAGATTCTACAAGTGTCTGTAACTCTGGTGTCACATCCCTCCAATATTCTTGCACAAAAAAAAATCCATAATTTGGTGTTTTATTGGGGGTGGAAAACGCTGTCTCAGGCACCGCTCCAGAATCTCCCATAAGTGTTCAGTTGGTGACTGATTCGGCCAGGGCATATGATTTACATCGTTTTCATGCTCAGCAAACCATTCCGTGACTAGTGCCCTGTGGAGGAGGGGATTGTCATCCTATGGGGGCATAGCCATGGTAAGCAACATAATGGCCCGCTCATAATTTTATACATGACCCTTAGCATGATGAGATGTAATTGCTTAATAAACTCATGAGCCACACTTGTCTTTTCAGTGCTGCATGATTAAGTTAGCCTTCTGGAGCTCTTGACCAGAGCATCGGTTGTAGTCCATTGTGCTTGAAGTGGACTGAAATAGGTGCCTGCTGGTACTCTTTATATTATTTAAGTGCAGGGTGGCATTCATAGTATTTAAGAGACAATATTCATGTCCATATTTGGTGTTCCATCTATGACAGTGCTGACATATTATAGAAGAATCATCCGTTTTTAACTCTCACTTCTACGTGACAACACAAAGTTCCTTTTATTTAAGGTTTCTCACAACTTGCAATTGAACAGTTTTGCATTATAAGGCTATATCCTTGATTATTACAGTAGGTAGTAGGGAAGGTATAGTAGTTAAAAAGTTGTTGTTTGGAGGTGTGTCAAGTCAACCTGTAGTGTTGGCAGTGGGGACTACTGCCTTACAGGAGATGTGATTATATCACCTGAGGGACAGGCAAAACGCTGAGTCATATCTCAGCAACAGTCTCCCCTGGCAACGCTTAGCTCCTTGACTACTGACAGAAGAGAACCCTTTCTCCTCTACTCTATAAGTTGTAGGAGGTGGCAATAATGCTGTTGCCATTCAAACACATATGTTCTACACAACTCACTCCTCTCACACATTCTAAAATGTCAGAGTGAAAATTGATAAGGAACAAGTATCCATTGTAGCAGGGTTGGGGGTGTAACGGATGTGAAACGCTAGCTTGGTTAGCGGTGGTGCGCGCTAAATAGTGTTTCAACCGGTGACGTCACTTGCTCTGAGACCTTGAAGTAGTAGTTCCCCTTGCTCTGCTTTTGTGGAGCGATGGGTAACGATGCTTCGTGGGTGACTGTTGTTGATGTGTGCAGAGGGTCCCTGGTTTACACCCGGGTATGGGACGAGGGGACGGTCTAAAGTTATACTGTTACAGGGGCAATTCCATTTAAATTCCAGTCAATTCAGGAAGAACACTGAAATTCCAATTATCTTCAAAGCTTTTCAATAAATATTTTTCATTTGGTTTGTTTTCTGAATTGACTGGAATTAAAATGGATTTGACCCCATCACTGTATTTTAGTAGCTGTTTATAAAGTCATCATCCTGTCAACTTTAACCTAATGCTGTATTTGTTCTGATACGAGATCAAAAGCTTAGCCTTAGTGTGCAGTAAGCAACTTCATGTACCTGACATCTGTTGGATTGAAGTCTATAAAGATACTTAGCCAATTTATGATTGATCATTTCATACATGTTTGGTTTGTCATGTCAGGCTGGTTCTGAGACTCCCCTGGGAGTGTTAATTTCACTATTGGCTCTTATTGGGCTGTTGTAAACTAAACATTTCCCTCTGTTGATAATGAAGCCTGAAGTTTGTTAAATTGACCAATAATGTTCACGACTTTACCTGAACCTTGTGAAAAGGTGAGAGGAAGAAACATGCACCTCTCCAGACTGGGTAGGAACAGACAGTTCCATGTGAAAATGTAACAAGATTTAAATTACTAACATATGTCATACGGTACCAGTCAAAATTCTGGACACACACTCATTCAACGGTTTTTCTTTGTTTTTACAATTTTCTACATTGTAAAATAGTAGTGACGACATCAAAACTATTACATAACATATATGGAATCTTGTATTAATCAAAAAAAGTCTTAAACAAATCAAAATATATTTTAGATTCTTCAAAGTAGCCACCCTTTGCCTCGTTGACAACTTTGCACACTTGGCATTCTCTCAACCAGCTTCTAAAAGCAAACAGAATTTAATTTCATGCTTTGATTTGATCCAGCTCAAATTGATTTCTTCATTCAAGGTGAGAGGGAGTTGTTAGCCTAGTGGTCCAGACTGTTGGTGTATTGGCATGACGACAATAGAAAATAGTAGGTGACTGTATATGAAGTTTTGGGACCAGGCTAGTGAAATGTAGGCTCTCTGGTGTGTTTCTTCCTGTTGATGTGACAAGATGTGTGTCTCACAACGTGGTGTTCACAGAGTTGCGTTTGCGATGATTTATACTTGAATGAAACATAAGCTGTAGTGACATCAGTTAAGCTGTCATGTCCTTTTGCTTTCATTGTTGAATGCTGATGAGTGCAAATGATCTGGATCAGGCCTAGGAGAACTTCTGACTCTTTCTTCCTGTCATAATGAGCTTGTGACTTGTGTGACTTGCGTCTGTATATGTCCAAGTTATCATTACTCATTGTGTATTTATTACTTAAAAATTAAAACGTTTCTAAAATTGCTCTATTTTCTTTCACTCTGCATTGTTGGGAAGGGCCTGTAATTAAGCATTTCACTGTTAGTCCACACCTGTTGTTTACAAAGCATGTGACATAAAATTGGATTAGATTTTAATTTCTGTTTCAAGAGAGAGGATACTAGACTACATCTAATCTCCCCAGAAGAGTCAGTGATACAGCTGCCAGCCTAAAATAAGTTATCAGAACAATGCGTTTAATAGAGGATTACGCCTATAGCCAGTGACTCTACCCTGACTTTATCCCTCAGGCTCTCTGGCTGTTACTTGGTGACTCGTCTACAGATGAAATGCCTTTTGATTTCATATGGTTCACTTTTGGATTCATTTAGTTCATTGGGTCTGGTTGGGATGATGATACACTAGTTCGATTAAATTTAAACATATCGTTAGCTCAACCTGCTTCCATTTCAACTCATAGGCCTAGCTTGTTTTACCACATGGAAAAAGATCACGTCTTGCTAGATAAGACCAGAAACCATTGTTAGACGAATCATTAACCTGCGTATTCACAGTCATATAGGGTAGCTAGTGAAAAAAGATCACATCTTGCTGCATTAGACCAGAAACCATTGTTTAGAATAATCATTAACCTGGTTATTCAGTCAGATAGGATAGCTACTATCTTTGATGATCTAGCTCAGATGTTGGTGTATCTCCCCTTCCTCTCTGTTTCTCTACTAACTCATCACATACGCTGTTGCTACTGTTTATTAACTGTCACTTTATTCCTAGTTATATGTACATATTTACCTAGTACCCCTGTACCTCGACTCTGTACTGGTTCCAAGTGTATATGTACAATATCTATCGTTACTCATTGTGTACTTATTATTACTCTTATTTTTACGTGTTTTACTTTTCTATTATTTCTCCTTTCTTTCTCTGCATTGTTGGTAAGGGCCCGTAAGTAAGCATTTCACTGTTCGTCTACACCTGCTGTTTACGAAGCATGTGATGAATACATTTTTATTTGATTTCTGATCTGGAAGGTGTTGTTTTCCCCTGCCAACACTAGGGGGCACAATAGTGAAGTTACTGTGCTCTATGAGTGTTGTTCTAAACCAGCATCACATCACTGTACAGTGGACAGGATGTATCCACTCCTGTTCACGTGTGTCACTCTGTTCATCCTAATCCCCAATCTAAAAATAGGACTGCACACTCCTGGCTAGTTCTTCCCACACAGAAATGTTTTGTTTGCATTCATGTGTATCCTCAAAACGAATGCAGCACAAATGCCCCACATAACTGATGGACTGGAGAGGTATAGATATTTCAAGTAGGAATGGATATCTCCATCTGAGTGGGGACCATATAAACAAAGGAACAAACACAAAACGACAGAGTTCAGAGACGTGTCGTGCACAACGTGCAGGGCATACAGACTCGTTACTACTATCTAGCACACACTCGGACAGACAGATGGAGGTAACGAGATACATGGGCTTTAGGATGTTCACAACCAGGGCCCTCCATCATCAGTCCTCCATACTGACAGTAGAGGTACAGCATATGGGTTTACTGCTACTGCTGTTCTTCCTCATCCATCTTCCTCTTTAGTGAAGTGTCTGGGTCTGACGGCTCACACATGTCTTCTAATAACCTCCGCTCCTTCCTCCTTCCGTCACTACTAGAAACAACCCTGCACTGAGGTTGGCACCAGGTTCGGAGTCAGACCTAATCTGAAACCAAAACCTTTACCAGACTCGGCCCTCTGGTTCCAACTGCCTAATCAGCCAGCCCGTGGACTTCCTTGTCTGTCTGAGTGTGTGTGTGTTACTACAGGAGCCACTACACAGGAACAGCTACAACGGCATCGCCACAGTGCCCTACCCTGTGATCTGAGTGTGTGTGTTCCCTCCACCCAGGGCACTGCGTGTGTAGCGCGTAGCTAAATGGAGTCGGAGCAGCTCTTCAACAGGAGCGGCTACTACAGGAGCGGCTACAACAGTATCACCAGCGCCAGCAGCGACGAGGAGCTGCTGGATGGCACAGGGGTTGTCATG
Source organism: Oncorhynchus gorbuscha (assembly GCF_021184085.1). Lineage (NCBI taxonomy): Eukaryota > Metazoa > Chordata > Actinopteri > Salmoniformes > Salmonidae > Oncorhynchus > Oncorhynchus gorbuscha. Next base: position 16,308,935 of record NC_060193.1, read on the forward strand.
GACTTCCACACCTCCGAGGATGACAACCTTCTGGATGGAGACACCACCTCACCAGGTAGGCCCACTGCTAATTGCTGCTGACTACGCCATCAGACCCCCACAACTGCCCATGGCGCTGGGTTGCTGTTCCCAACGGAGAAAGGGTCTGGCTGGGCTGACTTGTTCAGATAGAGGGTCCGGAAGCTGTGGGTCCATCCATGGATGGGTGTTGTGAGCTGTGTTGTTGTGACTGTACTTCGTGTCCTGGCTGGCTTGCCCAATTTGCACTGATGATCCCATTCAATGCTGCCTTGGCCGTTGAGTCGCTCACTACCCTAGCTGAGATGTGACATATTTTCCTGCCCCTGCCTGCTGCTGTGCCGTTGATTCACCCCCCCCATCCCTGTTTCAGCTCCCAACATACAACCATCTCCATTCATCCATGCCACCTGATCCCAAACCATCCTCCATCAGATGTCTCCTGCCTGCTGTCTCATCTCCATACCATCTATTGGTGGTTGCAAACTTACCTGCCATCTTGTTTTTGTTTTATGCTTACAGCCCAGTCCATATTAGCCTGGTTCCAGATCAACAAACATGTTTTTGCATGACAACGGCCATAGGACTGGGCTAATATAGTACAAAGAAACAGATCTGGAACCAGACTGTCCATTCCTGTTTTGTTTTGATACTTTCTCTGCTATCGCCATCCATGCGGTACCTCATTCACTACTCTATTCATTGTGCTTCACTTCCTGTTTACTTTGCGGTCATGACTTGTGGCGTTACATTTTGCAGTGTTTATGATTGTGCTGCTTTTGTCCTTATTTGCTGCTTTAATAGGTTTTCATTTTCCTGCTTGTTTCCTGTTGCTGCCTGCTGGCCCGATGCTTGATTTGCTGCGTCATGTCTTGTTACCGTAGTTACACTGGCTTCCTGCTGCTGCTCTAGGTTTGGGTTCTAGTAGCTGATCAAAAGAGAACCAACTCCCTCATATCTGATATGATGTTTGATATGACAAGTCCCAGAGAAACAACTCCCTCATATCTGATATGTTTAATATGACAAGTCCCAGAGAAACAACTCCCTGATGTATCTGTGATATGATGTTTGATATGACAAGTCCCAGAGAAACAGCTCCCTCATATCTGATATGTTTAATATGACAAGTCCCAGAGAAACAGCTCCCTCATATCTGATATGATGTTTGATATGACAAGTCCCAGAGAAACAGCTCCCTCATATCTGATATGATGTTTGATATGACAAGTCCCAGAGAAACAACTCCCTGATGTATCTGTGATATGATGTTTGATATGACAAGTCCCAGAGAAACAGCTCCCTCATATCTGATATGTTTAATATGACAAGTCCCAGAGAAACAGCTCCCTCATATCTGATATGATGTTTGATATGACAAGTCCCAGAGAAACAGCTCCCTCATATCTGATATGATGTTTGATATGACAAGTCCCAGAGAAACAGCTCCCTCCTATCTGATATGATGTTTGATATGACAAGTCCCAGAGAAACAGCTCCCTCCTATCTGATATGTTCAATATGACAAATCACAGAGAAACGACTCCCTCAACTCTGTCACGCCTTGGTCTTAGTATTTTGTGTTTTCTTTAATTATTTGTTCAGGCCAGGGTGTGACATGGGTTTATTGTATTGTCGTATTGTTTTTTTTGTAGGCATTGGGATTGTGGTTGATTAGGGGTGTGTCTAGTATAGGCTTGGCTGCCTGAGGCGGTTCTCAATCAGAGTCAGGTGATTCTTGTTGTCTCTGATTGGGAACCGTATTTAGGTAGCCTGGGTTTCGCTTTGTATTTCGTGGGTGATTGTTCCTGTCTCTGTGTAGTGTTCACCAGATAGGCTGTAATAGGTTTCTTGTTCCGTTTGTTGTTTTTGTATTTATCAGTTATTTCATGTATCGTTCCGTTTTTCTTCATTAAAGACATGAGTAACCATCACGCTGCATTTCGGTCCGACTCTCTTTCAACAAACGAAGAACGCCGTTACAAACTCCCTTAATATGACAAGTCACAGTTGGCTCCAGTGACAGTGCAAGCTTCCCTAATTACTATTCACAATCTGAAGTAAAAAAAAAAGAAGAAATTGAATCGAAAGCTAAGCTCCCTCACCTATTTCAGGGTTTTTGTGTGACAATTTTAAGTGCGTCTGAACTGAATATGTGAGTCTGAAAGAAGGATTAGAAATGGATTACCTGTATTAAACCTCTTCTGGAAAGGACCCTTCATCCCAATTTCTGCCTAAAATGACATCTAACTGCCTGTACCTCAGGACCTGAAACAAGGATATGCATATTCTTGATACTATTTGAAAGGAAACACTTTGAAGTTTGAGGAGATGTGAAATTAATGTAGGCGACTATAACACAATAGATCTGGTAAAAGATGAAACAAACAAAAAATGTTTTCTATTTAGATTTTTGTTGCATCATCTTTGAAATGCAAAAGAAAGGCCATACATTGAAATGGGAAGCTGTCAAGGTTAGGGAGTAACGGATTAGAAAACGTTACCAGCAAAAATATTGTAATCAGATTACAGCGTGGTTAAATGTGGAAGACACATTTCAGTTGAAGGCATTCAGTTGTACAACTGACTAGGTATTAGAGGTCGACGATTAGGATTTTTCAACGCCGATACCGATTTTATTGAAGGACCAAGAAAAGCTGATACCAATTCAATCGGCCAATTTATTACTATTTTTTATATATAAATATATATATATATATATATATAATAATAATGCTGAATGAACACTTATTTTATCAGAATATAATCCATAAATCAAATCAATTTAGTCTCAAATAAATAATGAAACATGTTCAATTTGGTTTAAATAATGCAAAAACACAATGTTGGAGAAGAAAGTAAAAGTGCAATATGTGCCATGTAAGAAAGCTAACATTTAAGTTCCTTACTCAGAACACGAGAACATATGAAAGCCGGTGGTTCCTTTTTTAACATGAGTCTTTAATATTCCCAGTTAAAAAGTTTTAGGTTGTAGTTATTATAGGAATTATGATGCGGTGACTATTTCTCTATGTACCATTTGTATTTCATATACCTTTGACTATTGTATCTTCTTATAGGCACTATAGTATTGCCAGCCTAATCTCTGGAGTTGATAGGGTTGAAGTCCTAAACAGCGCTGTGCATCAAGCATTGCTAAGAGCTGCTGGCAAATGCAGGGAAGTGCTGTTTGAATGAATGCTTATGAGCCTGCTGCTACCTACCACCGCTCAGTCAGACTGCTATATCAAATCATAGACTTAATTATAATAAACACACAGAAATACGAACCGTAGGTCATCAATATGGTCAAATCCGGAAACTATCATTTTGAAAACAAAACGTTTATTCTTTCAGTGAAATACAGAACCGTTCGGTATTTTATAGAATGGGTGGCAACCCTAAGTCTAAATATTGCTGTTACATTGCAGAACTTTCAATGTTATGTCATAATTATGTACAATTCTGGCAAATTAATTAGGGTCTTTGTTAGGAAGAAATGGTCTTCACACAGTTTGCAACGAGTCAGGTGACCCAAACTGCTGCATATTCCCTGACTCTGCTTGCACTGAACGCAAGAGAAGTGACACAATTTCCCTAGTTTATATTGCCTGCTAACATGAATTTCTTAACTAAATATGCAAGTAAAAAAATATATATATACTTGTGTATTGATTTTAAGAAAGGCATTGATGTTGATGGTTAGGTACATTTGTGCCTTGATTGTGCTTTTTTTCGTGAATGCGTTTTTATTTATTTTTTAGATCGTCACCCGTTTGGCGAAGTTGAAGTAGGCTGTGATTCGATGATAAATTAACAGGCATCACATTGATTATATGCAACGCAGGGCAAGCAAGTTGACCTAGTAATATCATCAACAATGTGTAGTTAACTAGTGATTATGTTAAGATTGATTGTTTTTTATAAGATAAGTTTAATGCTAGCTAGCACTTACCTTGGCTCCTTGCAGCCACAAGGTCCTTTTGATGCTGCACTCGCATAACAGGTGGTCAGCCTGCCACGCAGTCTCCTCGTGCATTGCAATGTAATCGGGCATAATCGGCATCCAAAAAGGCAGATTATCGATTTTGTTATGAAAACTACTAAGCTATTTGCGCCTTACGGATTGTGCTTGATGTGGATGGCTGTTCACAAATCTATATGTGTATTTGAACCTAAACAATGGTTGAATTCAAAAAGTTTAAGCTGCCTATCAATCATTGTTTTTGAAACCATTGGACAGCCAACTTCACATGGAAACATGTTGTAGCCAAAAAAGTGTTAATATATTTGAATTCGTTTATTTGAGGTTCTTCAAATAGCCACCCTTTGCCTTGATGACAGCTTTGCACACTTGGCATTCTCTCAACCAGCTTCACCTGGTTTGCTTTTTCAACACTCTTGAAGGAGTTCCCACATATGCTGAGCACTTGTTGGCTTCTTTTCCTTCACTCTGCGGTCCAACTCATCCCAAACCATCTCAATTTGGTTGAGGTCTGGGGATTGTAGAGGCCAGCTTGTCTGATGCAGCATTTCATCATTCTCCTTGTTAAAATAGCCCTTACACAGCCTGGAGGTGTGTTGGGTCATTGTCCTGTTGAAAAACAAATGACAGTCTCACTAAGCCCAAACCAGATGGGATTGCGTATCACTGCAGAATGCTGTGGTAGCCATACTGGTTATGTGTGCCTTGAATTCTAAATAAATTACAGACCGTGTCACCAGCAAAGCACACCATAACACCTCCTACTCCATGCTTTATGGTGGGAAATACACATGCAGAGATCATCCGTTTACTTGTTCAGTTTTGAGAAAAGTTTGTAGAAGAGAATGAACAGCTGTGTAATGTAAACTACTGTGCGTCCTGTTTGCTTTCCCCTTGAGAATGAATACTGTTGCCCACAGCTCTAGCATGATGGTTGTTTGTTGTACAAAGGGCGTTGACATACTTCTGTAAAGGCCAGCTCATTGGCTATCAAGTTAGCTATGTTTCAAAACGATAGGTGGTCATTGGACCATGACACACTCAATCAAGTGAACATGCTCGTCTCATTGTTGCGTAATGATGGCTTACCTTCATGGGCTAATTGACATGTTGTGTAGCCAATACGTAATGTAGAATGACGAAACATGTTCGGTTGCCTTCTAGAGTGTCTGAGGATTGCAAAGAAACCGAACTTGACCGGGTTAAGCAGCGTTTTGTGTGTTAGGATATCAAAATTAATTTTGTCAAACAAAACTATGCTACATTTTATCTCTGGGACCCTAAGGATGACAAATCAGTGGAAGGTTACTGAATGTAAGTACATTATATACCAACAGAGGTGAATGTATCAAACCAGTTGCCTTGATAAGTGTTTTGTTGTTGTGCACTATCCTTAAACGATAGCATGTTCTTTTTCTCTCTCGCTGTAACAGCTACTGTAAATTGGACACAGCAGTTAGATTAACAATCACTTAAGCTTTCTGACAATATAAGACATGTCTATGTCCTGGAAAATTGGTTGTTGTTTACAACGCTATTCTATTCTAGTCACATATCGTATATTGAGCAACAACTGTATCAAACCATGGATGTAAGGAGAGGTCAAGGAAAGCCAAAATATGGACAGTCTTTTGTTTATGTTGATTGAGTCTGATTAGATGTAATACTAGTCGAAACTAGTTATTTAAAAAAATAATCTAATTAAAGTTGTGCTTAGGGGCACACAGTGCTTGACATTTTTACTCTGCTGCACAATACTCCTTATCCACTGTCTCTCACCAGTGTGTACAAGGACAGAGTTCCTTCTGTGTTTACATGTTTGTGTGCGTGCGTGCGCCTCTGAAGGCAGTTATAAATTGCTGAGTACAGGGCTAGTTTTTCTCATATTAAGCTCCCTCACAGAGTTCAGAAGTCATTCATCCGAACTTCCGAACAACCAGAGAATGGACCAGCACTAACGCTACTGCCAATACGGCACAATGTGTGAATACCAAGATGTAGCCTAACGCCTGTTTTGCTGCCTGCTGAAACGCTTGGGAAACCAGGTTAGTGAGTCTGAATGCTTTAATGCAACATTGCTGGAGCCTCAGGGCATGTTAAGGCTACATTGCTTCTTTCTGGGAGTCCTCACAGCCAGCGAACTAGGAAATGTTATGTCAAACTAGCGCACTCTGCTGTTGTTGATAACATCAATCAGAATCCAATCTTGTTTATTTAACAGGGAGACACCTCCAGAGCAGAAGCCGAAACAAATTCTAACGGGCCTTCTCTGAGAATACCCTTCTTCTTAATCACACCGCACCTAATGTTCTGTAAACACCAGCCGAGAGGCTTGTAAGATGTCACAACATCAGCTGCTACAGAATCACATAGTGTCACGGATATATTATCAGTGATCCCTTGACTCAGTCTGGAGTCTAACTTTAACCATAACATTCAACACTGGCAGACATTTCATACTGGCAGTTACACAGGTCAAAGGTCAGTACTTTGTTACAAGATAATTATAGAAAACTACTTAACCATGTATGTTTTAAGTACCATATTTAATAAAGTCCTGTTTCCCTTCCCCCTAGGGAATGAGTGTGAGTTGGGTTACAAGGTCACTCTCAGTAATCTCTGCCCAATCAGTGGTCTCCATTCTCCAAGTCTGCAAACGTTCTCAGTGAACCTTGGTGTAAGCTACTGCCTGTAGGTGTATCCACATGTTACTAAGTAACAGGCTACCCAAGTCAGTGTTCATACACATGCCCACATGAGTATGTGAACACCTGCTCGTCATCTCATTCCTAAATAATGGGCTTTAATATGGAGTTGGTCCCCTCCTTTGCTGCTATAACAGCCTCCACTCTCCTGGGAAAGATTTCCACGAGAACATTGTTGCGGGGAGTTGCTTCCATTCAGCCACAGACACTAGTTAGGTTGGGCACAGATGTTGGGCGATTAGGCCTGGGTCTCAGTCGGCGTTGCAATTCATCCCAAAGGTGTTTTGATGGGGTTGAGGTCAGGGCTCTGTTCAGACCAGTCAAGTTCTTCCATCAATCAAATTAATTTATAAAGCCCTTCTTAGATCAGCTGATGTCACAAAGTGCTGTACAGAAACCCAGCCTAAAACCCCAAACGGCAAGCAATGCAGATGTAGAAGCACAGTGGCTAGGAAAAACTCCCTAGAAAGGCCAGAACCTAGGAAGAAACTTAGAGAGGAACCAGGCTATGAGGGGTGGCCAGTCTTCTTCTGGCTGTGCCGGGTGGAGATTATAACAGAGCATGGCCAAGATGTTCAAATGTTCATAGATGACCAGCAGGGTCAAATAATAATAATCACAGTGGTTGTAGAGGGTGCAACAGGTCAGAAACTCAGGAGTAAATGTCAGTTGGCTTCGACACCCATCTTGACAAACCATAGGCTGAAACAGGAAAGGAACTTCCCCAAACTGTTGCTACAAAGTTGGAAGCTCAAAATAGTCTAGAATGTCATTGTATGCTGTAGCATCAAGATTTTCCTTTAATAGAACTAAGGGGCCTAGCCCGAACCATGAAAAACAGCCCCAGACCATTATTAGTCTTCCACCAAACTTGACAGTTGACACTGCATTTGGGAAGGTAGCATTCTCCTGGCGTCCGCCAAACCCAGATTCATCCGTCAGACTCCAGAGAACGCGTTTCTAGTGCTCCAGAGTCCAATGGTGGCGAGCTTTACACCACTCCAGCCGACACTTGGCATTGCGCATGGTGATCTTAGGCTTATGTGCAGCTGCTCGGCTATGGAAACCCATTTCATGAAGCTCCCAACGAACAGTACTTGTGCTGACGTTGCTTCCATAGGCAGTTTGGAACTCTGTAGTGAGTGTTGCAAATGAGGACAGATGATTTTAATGCTCTCCAGCACTCGGCGGTCCCATTCTGTGAGCTTGTGTGGCCTACCACTTCGTGGCTGAGCCGTTGTTGCTCCTGTACGTTTCCACTTCACAGTAACAGCACTTACAGTTGACCAGGGTAGCTCTAGCAGGGCAGAAATTTGAAGAGCTGCTTTGTTGGAAAGGTGGCATCCTATAACAGTGTCACGTTGAAAGTCACTGAGCACTTCAGAACGGGCCATTCTACTGCCAATGTTTGCCTTTCAGTGTCCCTGTGTAAGAATTTCCACAACACTCCATAGACAATCTTAAATGAATCATTGTGTATTGCCAGCGCACTGGCGAGATTTCAACCAACTCAATGCACACATGTCAGTCAGGAGCTCTGCTTGGGTAGTCCCAGCAGTTGCCTTATATATGGCTATTCTAGTTTTGTTTCATTCATGTGTCCGACCAATACTTGTTCATAACATGTAACAATGCCTCACAAGGCTTCTTCTCTCTAAGCTGAGACCCTGAAACTGAGAAATCTTTCGCTCTCAAAACAAGGTCTGGGCGTACTGCCAAATTGCAGCTACTGATGGTGAAGATTCAGTCAGCCACTTACATTAACACAGAAATTGGTCATTAGAACAGCACATGAATAGAACACATAAATTAGTCCTAAGAGAAGCACATGAGTATAACATTTCCATCACAGGCGATTGCATGGCTGTGTGCTCAATTTCTTTTATACACCTGTCAGCAACGGGTGTGGCTGAAATAGCCAAATCCACTAATTTGAAGGGGTGCCACATACTTTTGTATATATAGTGTAGGAACTGGATGAAGTGACTAGGGGAGTGAAAAAGAAATTCCCATGAACCAGTTTGGCAGCTTGATGTCCAATCAGCACTTGCCTAGTGGCAATCCATGAAGTGTAAATGCCGGGATCTGTCAGGATTGTGCCTGTAGGTTAAGCTGCCTTTCTGTGTGTCTCGTGCTATTTATATGCACTGTGTGTTGGGGGTGGAAGTGGACCCTTGTCTGGCCCACCTGGTGTGCTGTGTCAGGCAGACGTGGGAATGTTCTGTAGTGGAACCGACTGGAACTACCTGATCCAGGCCCTGAACAGAGGAATTACATATTGGAACTGTGGAGATAGAATATACTTGGTTCTGGAGTGCTGGTTCATCTGATCTCTAGAACCCTGGTGCCACGTTAACTTGGTACTCTCTGTTGGGATTTACTTCCAAACTCCAGATGGTTGATTTAGCCTGTGCCACCACCTAGCAACAGGAGCCGTGCTAAAAGGTAGGGGCTTCATTGGTTGGTTGTTTGGTTTGATGGTGCCAGCACAGCAGTCAAAATGTCATCTTTCTTTAGGGTGACAAGTGGAATATTCCTGCTGGAGCTCGTGCTACAGGTGGGTGCTGCTATGGTGACCAGTGAGCTGAGATAAGGCGGGGTTTACCTAGCAAATACTTATAGATGACCTGGAGCCAGTGGGTTTGGCGACGAATATGAAGCGAGGGCCAGCCAACAGGAGCATACAGGTCGTAGTGGTGGTGAGTATATGGGCTTTGGTGACAAAACGGATGGCACTGTGATAGACTGCATCCAATTTGTTGAGTATTGGAGTGTTTGATGCTATTTTGTAAATGACAACGCCAAAGTCAAGGATCGGCAGGATAGTCAGTTTTACGAGGGTATGTTTGGCAGCATGATTCAAATCAAATGTATTTATATAGCCCTTCGTACATCAGCTGATATCTCAAAGTGCTGTACAGAAACCCAGCATAAAACCCCAAACAGCAAGCAATGCAGGTGTAGAAGCACGGTGACTAGGAAAAACTCCCTAGAAAGGCCAAAACCTAGGAAGAAACCTAGAGAGGAACCAGGCTATGTGGGGTGGCCAGTCCTCTTCTGGCTGTGACGGGTGGAGATTATAACAGAACATGGCCAAGATGTTCAAATGTTCATAAATGACCAGCATGGTCCCATAATAATAAGGTCAGAACAGTTGAAACTGGAGCAGCAGCACGACCAGGTGGACTGGGGACAGCAAGGAGTCATCATGTCAGATAGTCCTGAGGCATGGTCCTAGGGCTCAGGTCCTCCGAGAGAGAAAGAAAGAGAATTAGAGAGAGCACACTTAAATTCACACTGGACTCCAGATATAACAAACTGACCCTAGCCCCCCGACACATAAACTACTGCAGCATAAATACTGGAGGCTGAGACAGGAGGGGTCAGGAGACACTGTGGCCCCATCCGAGGACACCCCCGGACAGGGCCAAACAGGAAGGATATAACCCCACCCACTTTGCCAAAGCACAGCCCCCACACCACTAGAGGGATTTCTTCAACCACCAACTTACCATCCTGAGACAAGGCCGAGTATATAGCCCACAAAGATCTCCACCACGGCACAACCCAATTGAAGGAGGTTTTGTTGCAAAATAGGAAGCCAATTCTAGATTTAATTTTGGATTGGAGATGCTTAATGTGAGTCTGGAAGGAGAGTTTACAGTCTAACCAGACTCCTAGAATATGTGGACAACTACAAATACCTAAGTCAGAACCTTCCAGAGTAGTGATGCTGGACGGGCCGGCAAGTGCGGGCAGCGATCGGTTGAAGAGCATGCATACATTTAGTTATACTTGCATTTAAGAGCAGTTGGAGGCCACGGAAGGAGAGTTGTATGGCATTGAAGCTCGTCTGGAGGTCAGTTAAGTGTCCAAAGAAGGGCCAGAAGTATACAGAATGGTGTCGTCTGCGGTGGATCAAAAAATCACCAGCAGCAAGAGCAACATCATTGATGTATACAGAGAAGAGAGTCGGCCCGAGAATTGAACCCTGTGGCACCCCCATAGAGACTGCCAGAGGTCCGCACAACAGGCCCTCCGATTTGACACACTGAACTCTGTCTGAGAAGTAGTTGGTGAACCAGGCGAGACAGTCATTTGAGAAACTAAGGCTGTTTTGTCTGCCGATAAGAATGTGGTGATTGACAGAGTCGAAAGCCTTGGCCAGGTCGATAAATACAGCTGCACAAAATTGTCTCTTTTTGATGGTGGTTATGATATCATTTAGGACCTTGTGCGTGGCTGAGATGCACCCATGACCAGCTCTAAAACCATATTACATAGCGGAGAAGGTACGGTGGGATTCGAAATGGTCGGTGATCTGTTTGTTAACTTGGCTTTCATAGACCTTAGATAGGCAGGGTAGGATAGATATAGGTCTGTAGCAGTTTGGATCTAGAGTGTCTCCCCCTTTGAAGAGGGGGATGACCGCGACAGATTTCCAATCTTTGGGGATCTCAGACGATACGGAAGAGGTTGAACAGGCTAGTAATAGGGGTTGCAACAATTTCGGCTGATAATTTTAGAAAGCGAGGGTCCCGATTGTCTAGCCCTGTCGATTTTGTAGGGGTCCAGATTTTGCAGCTCTTTCAGAACATCAGCTATCTGGATTTGGGTGAAGGAGAAATAAGTGAGACTTGGGTAAGTTGCTGTGGGGGGTGGAGGGCTGTTGACCAGTGTTAGGTAGGCCGGGTGGAAAGCATGGCCAGCCGTAGAGAAATGCTTATTGAAATTCTCAATTGTGGATTTATCAGTTGTGACAGTGTTTCCTAGCCTCAGTGCAGTGGGCAGCTGGGAGGAGGTGCTCTTATTCTCCATGGACTTTATAGTGTCCCAGAACTTTTTGGAGTTTTCTGCAGGATGCAAATTTCAGTTTAAAAAAAGCTAGCCTTTGTTTTCCTAACTGCCTGTGTATATTGGTTCCTAACTTCCCTGAAAAGTTGCATATCGTGGGGGCTATTTGATGCTAATGCCGTACGCCACAGGATGTTTTTGCTGGTCAAGGGCAGTCAGGTCTGGAGTGAACCACGGGCTATATCTGTTCCTGGTTCTACATTTTTTGAATGGGGCATGCTTATTTAAGATTGAGGAAAGCACTTTTCAAGAATAACCAGTCGTCTTCTACTGACGGAATGAAGTCAATATCCTTCCAGGATGCCTGGGCCAGGTTGATTAGAAAGGCCTGCTCGCTGAAGTGTTTTAGGTGTATCAATACACCCAGTCACTACACTAGGCTAAATAAAATAAATACAAAGATACAGGCGTCCTTCCTAACTCAGTTGCCGGAGTGGAAAGAAACCGCACAGGGATTTAACCACAAGGCCAATGGTCACTTTTTAAGAATGTTTAATGACTGATTTAAAAAAAAATCCTGTTTGCAACAAGGCACTAAAGTAAAACCAGGCATTGGAACCTAAATTATTTTACAATCGTTTTGTTCTGAACTGAACCATAATCTTTTTATTTTACGTTCTATTGTTACTAACAAGCTAGCTAGCTAACAAACTTGTGTGTTCAGAGCGGCACCAGAATTCAAATAAAAACACGTCTTACCTTTAGGTAGTTAATACATCTACTGTGAAACACAATAACTTTGTTATCCTTAACTAGCATTGAAAAAGTTAATCAATTGTTCTCTAATAAAAAAAAATCTCCCCCTAATTTCTGCATCACGCCTGTAATGTCAGTAGCTACAGTAGACTTTGCATGCTTTGTAGGGAGGGGGAGGGGCTATAGTCTACACACTCACATTGGCAAAGATTTTCAGCTGGTAGGCACTGGAATGCACTTCTGAGTGACAGTGAGGGCTTTGCATAGGCGTTTGTTGTGGGACTGAAAAACATGCTCGGAACGTAAAATAACATTAACCGGTTCCCATACTTTTAAAATAACGTTTCTGTTCCAGAACAGTATAGATCACTTTTGTTCTCGGACTGGTTCTGTTCCTTTAAAAAATGTAGTTTATTTTTCAGTTCTGTTCCCTGAACCGGTTACAACCCCTGACTAAAACTGCAAATAACGATTTGTATTCAGGACAAAGTTTATGTTTGGGGCAAATCCAACACAAAACATTACTGAGCACTACTCTTCATATTTTCAAACATGGCGGTGGCTGCATCACGTTATGGGTATGCATGTCATTGGCAAGGACTAGGGAGTATTTTTATTTAATAAAAATAAAAATTAGGATGAATGTTTTGCACAGGCAAAATCATAGAGGAAACTTAGTTCAGTCTGCTTTTCACCAGACACTGGGATATGGATTTACCTTTCAGCAGGACAAGGACCAAGACGACATTGAATTAGTGGCCTAGTTACAAAATGGCTGTCTAGTACTGCTCAACAACCAACTTGACAGAGCTTTAAGAATTTTTAAAAGAATAATGTGCAAATATTGTACATTCCAGGTGTGCAAAGCTCTTAGAGACTAACCCAGAAAGACTCACAGCTGTAATCACTACCAAAGATGATTCTAAAATGTATTGACCTGGGTGTGAATACTTATGTAAATTACATTTTTGTACTTCATTTTCAATAAATTTGCAAACATTTCTAAAAACATTTTCACTTTGTCATTATGGGGTATTGTGTGTAGATAGATGGGTGAGGGGAAATGTATATATTTAGTCAATTTTGAATTCGGGCTGTAACACAACAAATGTGGACTAAGTCAAGGGATATACTTTCTGCAGGCACTGTTGGTAGCTATGAACCCTTCAGATGAAATCTCGCACATGGCTTCATATCCTCTTTGTGCATATACGTGTTTGAGAGCAAAAGAGAGAAAGTTCATGTGTTTGTGGAAAGGGAAGGAGAAGGTAGAGGAGAGTGTCTGTCTCGTACTACTGGTTTCACTCATTTGTTTATGGTAGTTTTCATCTTCTGGTTATTTCTCTTGCTCTCCCCTGCTGTGGCTTTTGCTCTAATGACATTTTGGTGTGTGTGTGTGTACACACTGTTCTGCCTCTGAGAAATTGCTTCATTTAAGTCAATTAGGCCTATTGATTGTGTAGAAAAACAGTTTTTCTAACATTAATATATTAATTTGTTAATTCCTTGGTAAGCAGCAAATTAAAACTGTAATGTACTGTATAGTGCTGTGTTCAATACAGATCAATATGATGCCGGCAGTACTGGCTCAGCCAGTTGTCTACCCTAGGAACCAACCAGTGCGAGCCGATAGTCTTTCCTGTGACGACATCACCGGCCCCTTAGCAGTCAACTGCTGAGAGCTTGGCTCACACACACACACAGTCACAAATAAGCCTACGCACACAGCCCGCTACACTATTCGTGGCTGCTGTAAATCATGGAGGCTGCCTCCATGGTAAACAGTTGCCTAGAGACGAGTAGCTAACGCGCAGTGAGAGAGCTAACGCAAGCTTAGCGACCAACTGTCAGTCAACCATGGAGGATATCTCAGCCGAGACCGACCCCTATCTCCCTTACGACGGGGGAGGGGATACCATTCCCCTGCAGGAGCTGCCTAAAAGAGGTATGCCACGATCCCCGCACCTTTCCTTCCTTCTGAATGGAGGTTGGAGGTTCGTTTCTGTCGGTCTGTCCATCTGGCTACAGTTAGTCATGGAGCTGGATAATCTAATGCTCAAGCTCCCAGCTGTTGTTATAAAGACTAAAGTGGTGTGGCGCTTATGATTTAGGACAGATAGGAGGGCTGTAATGTATGTGTGTGTGTGTGTGTGGGCGACAATATTATCTAACTAACGTTAGCTGGCTGTTATTCTTCGACCATTCCCCTGCTCGTTGATGATTAACTTTGGCAGTTTGTGAACCAATATCTGGGCTGTGTGTTTGCGTTATCTGCGTGGTGAATTAGCTGGGTGTGTTTTTCTCACAGGAAGGCTTAGCTGGGCTGGATGAAGCAGTGACCGAGGAGTAGCAATGTGTGCCACCGCCTCCACCTTTTAGTCTCTTGACTTTAAATGTTTGTGTGTGTTCAAGAGAGAGACACGTGTTTGGTGTGTGTGGGAACACCTCTATAACAGCCTCCAGATGTTGGTCTCAGTGTGGTGCTGATCCATTTAACATTAAAACAGTGTTTGAATATTTTTTTTATTTTGTAAATTATTTTTATTTTTATGAATTCCTAACAGCACCTGATTTTAAACACATTTTGTCAAGGGTTCACGGGAAAACGTTTGCATGTTTAATACAATACATTGTATTGTAATATTGTTGATATACAGTTGTTTTTAACCCAAGGCTTTATGGGCCTGGGAGGCTCCCAGGGATATAGGTATCCACAGTAGGCTTACTCCAACAATTATACATTTTTCATCGCAATACATAGTGTACATAATACATAGTGTAATCCCACTTTATTGTTATTAAACTGCTAAGTTTTCTCTGTAAATTGTCAGGATAATTAGCTTGAAAAATGAAAGATTTACTCACTAACTCACACTAACACTAACTCACACTAACACTAACTCACTAACTCACTAACTCACACTAACTCACACTAACTCACACTAACTCACACTAACTCACACTCACACTAACTCACACTAACTCACACTCACACTAACTCACTAACTAACTCACACTAACTCACACTAACTCACACTAACTCACACTAACACTAACTCACTCACACTAACTCACACTCACACTAACTCACACTAACTCACACTAACTCACACTAACTCACACTCACACTAACTCACACTAACTCACACTCACACTAACTCACACTAACTCACACTAACTCACACTAACTCACACTCACACTAACTCACACTAACTCACACTCACACTAACTCACACTAACTCACACTAACTCACACTAACTCACACTAACTCACACTAACTCACACTAACTCACACTAACTCACACTAACTCACACTAACTCACACTAACTCACACTAACTCACACTAACTCACACTAACACTAACTCACACTAACTCACACTAACTCACACTCACACTAACTCACACTAACACTAACTCACACTAACTCACACTAACTCACACTCACACTAACTCACACTAACTCACTAACTAACTCTAACACTAACTCACACTAACTCACACTAACTCACACTCACACTAACTCACACTAACTCACACACTAACTCACACTAACTCACACTCACACTAACTCACACTAACTCACACTAACTCACACTAACTCACACTAACTCACACTAACATCTATAAAGCATCTGCATCCTTATTACCTGAACAAAACCTTTACATTCTCAACATGATTCAATGTTGTGTGGATATATATTTTTTTTCACAGTTAACTAATATATTGTGCTATCTTCCCTAAGGCCTTCGCCGTTAATGGCCCACCGCTAAATAATATCCTTGCTTTCAATATAGTGCTGAGCAATTAGTGCTTTTTGAGGTTGTTTCAGTTTGATTATAAAGAATAATCACTTCCATTTATTTTTAAAATAAACTGTGCATTATGTGGGTTGAATGCTATGTAAGCGCAGAATAAAACCATTAACTAAAACAATTGTAGTGGCTGCCCATTACTGCTTTAACATAATTTATTCACATTACTTTAATACAATATTTGTTTACTTTGATGACTTGATTTCATTCCAAGTCCTCATCTCATCTCTATAGAGCTGCTGCCTGTGCTGTCTGACAAAATCACTATTTCAGTAGTTCTTCAAAGTAAATAAGGCATACTTTTATGACTGCTGAATGCCAACTATCAATCACTTAGATCATGTATTTTCAGATGACAATACCTCTCAAAGCAGCTGCTTTCTATCCCTCTAGATTGAGAGAAGAAAAAGCACACGGTCTCTGTCTGCTCCACACCCATTCTTATTATAGCTCCGTGCTCCACACGACCGGACAAGTATGCAGCACAATGGGTTGTGGTAATTGTAGTTGCCACGTTTTCTGCGCTAAACTATCGAGAATATTGGCCTGTTGGCAATTACAGCTCTCTACTACATCGCACAGTTCAGGCTTGATCTGATTTGATCTCTACAGAAACTGCATTGAGCTCACAGCAACAAAAAAAGGAACGAAATGGAATTGAAGTACTTTACCCAAAGTTGGTCGATTAGTTGTTTACAAAACTAAAAATAACCTACATTTCGATTAATTGCTCAACTTAAACTTAACCTACCAAGTCACTGATTATCTCAAAAGAGAGAAACTACTTAACAGATCATGGTTTGTGTTGGTGTAGTCCTTGTTCATTACTTTCCCTTGCTGAATGAAATACACTGGCAAAGGATTCTCTCTCTGTCTCTCATTCCCCCTCTCTCGCTCCCTCATTCCCCCTCTCTCGCTCCCTCATTCCCCCTCTCTCGCTCACTCATTCCCCCTCTCTCGCTCACTCATTCCCCCTCTCTCGCTCGCTCATTCCCCTCTCTCGCTCCCTCATTCCCCCTCTCATTCGCTCATTCCCCCTCTCTCTCGCTCGCTCATTCCCCCCTCTCGCTCACTCGCTCATTCCCCTCTCTCGCTCACTCATTCCCCCTCTCTCGCTCGCTCATTCCCCCTCTCTCGCTCGCTCATTCCCCCTCTCTCGCTCGCTCATTCCCCCTCTCTCGCTCGCTCATTCCCCCTCTCTCGCTCGCTCATTCCCCCTCTCTCGCTCGCTCATTCCCCCTCTCTCGCTCGCTCATCTCCCCCTCATTCCCCCTCTCTCGCTCGCTCATTCCTCTCTCGCTCCCTCATTCCCCCTCTCTCGCTCACTCATCCCCCTCTCCCTCATTTTTTTCTCATTCCCCCTCTCTCGCTCAGTCATTGTTCTGAGCTCACTAGGCTCCCTCATTTTTTTCTTCTCTCTAGTCTGTTATGAGGTAGGCCTTTCGGTCGCGTTTCTTTACTAGCCTCGTGCAGTCCAGGGTTAGTTGCAGCCTGCTGTTCTCCAACCCCAGTCAGTCCAGCTGCTGAGCTGAGCCTCCTTGATCTGCTTTGCAGGACTGGAGTAATGCTGGAGTAGCCTGATGCTGGAGTAGCCTGATGCTGGAGTAGCCTGATGCTGGAGTAGCCTGATGCTGGAGTAGCCTGATGCTGGAGTAGCCTGATGCTGGAGTAGCCTGATGCTGGAGTAATGCTGGAGTAGCCTGATGCTGCAGTAGTCTGATACTGGAGTATTGGTGGAGTAGTCTGATACTGCAGTAGACAGGTAGTGGTGGAGTATCCTGATGCTGGAGTAATCTGAAACTGGAGTAGTGCCTATGTGCACTAAACCTTGACACTGAATGGTCTCACTTTAGGCATGTAACTGTGCACTTTGTGTGTTCAGTTACATGCCTGTGTGTGTGTTGTGAACTCATTGATCAGTGTTGCTGTTGTGGTTGAAATCAGTCCCTTGTAGGATTCTGTTTCCATAGTGTTATCATTCAGCTGGATGCTGTGTGTTAGCCTACACAGGTCGGTGAAATCAAAACATGAGGTGCCTGCTGCACTGCAGGACCAGGACCCCCTGTGGATTTCACTCACAAATCAGGTTGGTTGGAAGGTAGAATGCGATAATGTCCATCTCAATGATTGACTTGACTGCCAGCTCTGTTTGCCAGGTTTCAGCTGACTCCACAAGAACAAGCCATTTCACATTGGTCTTCCTCACAAAGCACCAGATGAAAGCTATTAAACTAGTGTAACACACACACACACTAGTTCCTGCGGCTCTCTGGGAAATGCTTATTTCTCTCTTCTCTCTTAGACTTCTTCTTCTTCTTTCTACATCAAAGGGCTTCATATAGACCCAATACTGTAATTGGAATGGCTTGGCCTTCTAAAATCAGGTTAGAGGTCTGAGAAATGCTTTACTCATTTCTCTACTCCTAGTGGTAGCAAGTAGTGTAGTGAATGCACACATTTATAGCATCTATGTTATTAGTGTTAATAGATTAGTTTACTTCTATTTTCTCAACCTCACCATGGTCCTACTTTCCTCAAAATCAAATGTTATTGGTCACATACACATATTTAGTAGACGTTATTGCGGGTGTAGCGAAAGGCTTGTGTTCTTAGCTCCAACAGTGTAGTAGTATCTAACAATTCACAACAATGCACACACATCCTAAAAGTTTAGAAATATATAATTATTAGGATGAGCAATGTCAGTGGCATTGACTAAAATACTGTATATACAGTGCCTTAGGAAAGTATTCGGGCCCCTTGACTTTTTCCACATTTTGCTAGGTTACAGCCTTATTCTAAAATATATTTTTTTCCCCCAGAGCAATTCTCATCAATCTACGCACAATACACCATAATGACAAAGCAAAAACAGAATTTTAGACATTTTTGCTAATTTATAAAATAAAAACATATCACATTTTATTCAGGTTCTTTACTCAGTACTTTGTTGAAGCACCTTTTGGCAGCTATTACAGCGATTACAGAGTCTTCTTGGGTATGACGCTACAAGCTTGGCACATCTTTATTTGAGGAGTTTCTCCCAGTCTTCTCTGCAGATCCTCTGAAGCTCTGTCAGGTTGGATGGGGAGCGTTGCTGCACAGCTGTTTTTCAGGTCCCTACAGAGATGTTTGATTGGGTTCAAGTCTGGGCTCTGGCTGGCACACTCAAGGACATTCAGAGACTTGTCCCGAAGCCACTCCTGCGTTGTCTTGGCTGTGTGGTTAGGGTCGTTGTCTTGTTGGAAGGTGAACCTTTACCCCAGTCTGAGGTCCTGAGAGCTCTGGAGCTGGTTTTCATCAAGGATCTCTCTGTACTTTGCTCTGTTCATCTTTGCCTCGATCCTGACTAGTTTTCCTGCCCCTGAAAAACATTGCCACAGCATGATGCTGCCACCACCATGCTTCACGTAGGGATGGTGCCAGGTTTTTTCCAGAAGTGACGCTTGGCATTCAGGCCAGAGAGTTCAATCTTGGTTTCATCAGACTAGAGTATCTGGTTTCTCATATGGTCTGAGAGTGTTTAGGTGCCTTTTGGCAAGCTCAAAGTGGGCTGTCATGTGCCTTTTACTGAGGAGTGGCTTCCGTCTGGCCAATCTCTACCATAAAGGCCTGATTGGTGGAGTGCTGCAGAGATGGTTGTCCTTATGGAAGGTTCTACCAACTCCACAGAGGAGCTCTGTCAGAGTGACCATCTGATTCTTGGTCACCTCCCTAACCAAGGCCCTTCTCCCCCGATTGCTCAGTTTGGCCGGGTGGCCAGCTCTATGAAGAGTCTTGGTGGTTCCAAACTTCTTCCATTTTAAGAATGTTGGAGGCCACTGTATTCTTGAGGACCTTCAATGCTTCAGAAATGTTTTGGTACCCTTCCCCTGTGCCTTGACACAATCCTGTCCCTGAACTCTACGGATAATTCCTTTTTGACCTCATGGCTTGGTTTTTGCTCTGACATGCACTGTCAACTGTGGGACCTCCTATACCACAGGTGGACCTCGTACCACAGCTGGACTCCAATCAAGTTGTAGAAACATCTCAAGGATGATCAATGGAAACAGGATGCACTCAAGCTCAATTTCGAGTCTCATGGCAAGGGTCTGAATACTTACATAAATAAGGTATTTATGTTTTTGCGTTGTCATTATGGGGTATTGTGTGTAGATTGCTGAGGGTTTTTATGTAATCAATTTTAGAATAAGGCTGTAACGTCACAAAATGTGGAAAAAGTCAAGGGGTCTGAATACTTTCCGAAGGCACTGTACATATGAAATAAGTAAAACAGTATGTAAACATTATTAAAGTGACTAGTGTTCCATTATTGAATGAGTGACTCATCATTCACCAGTGTTTGAACTTTGATCACGTTCCCACTTCCCACAGATCAGGTGACAGTCCCAGGTGTCTAGTATTTTATGTTAGCACTTACCGCCTAGGATTGATATCCTTAGTTAGCTTAGCAGTTAGCGCCTTGTTTCCTAGCATTGATATCCGTATTTAGCTTAGCAGTTAGCACCAACTGCCTCTCCTAGGTATCGTTATAGGCTAACACTAGGCTCTACAGCTTTGGATGTCATTGTGCCAACTGTGCCAAGCCACACAACGTTAGCCCCTGGATGACATGGTTGTACTAAACAGCCCCTGTGGCTGTATGCCACCCCAGCACCATATCACACACTGCCGGGAAGTTCAGCAACTACACATCAGTGGTGTGTCCCTGACCGCATGCCAATGGAGAATGGTTTCGAAGGTCAGCAAACCATGAATCATCGTAAATGAATCACATACCCGTGGCTCAGTTGGTAGAGCATGGCACTTGTAACGCCAGAGTTGTGGTTTCGATTCCCATGTGGGACCAGTAAGAAAAAGTCTGAAAAAATGTATGCATTCACTACCGTAAGTCGCTCTCCATAAGAGTGTATGCTAAGTAAAAAACATCTATAAAATGTGTTTAGCTGTAACTTTGACAACGACTTGTCATTAGCTTTGCATCCATCTTCTGGAGATTGTTAGGGTTAAATCGGGTTATGACAGTTGACGTGATGTCACAGAGGGCTTTAGGTGAATACTTTCTCCTACAAGGCCAGATTATCAACAGATTTGAGCTATGCCGGTATTGCTTTGCAGTGTATTCCTATTTCTCTCTCGCTCGGGTAAAATGTCTCTCTGTAAAAATACACAATACACTGTATTTGTATATCAGAGAGCTGGAAAGAAGAATTTGCACAACAAAGAATGGGTCTAATATCATGCATGCATGCCTACCAGTTGTTTAAAGCACATGCTTGAGGAGACAACATTTTCTTCTGATGTTTTTTTGGGGACACATAGTGACTTTGTTCATTCCCGGACACAATCCCACAGACCTATACAGTTGTCGGAACGATGTGGGAGATTTCCCTTTTTGTTGGTGGAGTTGTATGGGTAGATGAATGTAGGCTTGTCTCTGTGCCTTTGAAAATGATATGTAATCCCTATCATACTCAGAGAATACTGCAAAACAATCCACTGAATTGGATAGTGATCTTACAATTAGATTTTTATAAGGTATTAGTCACGTGCCGAATACAACAGGTGTAGTAGACCTTACAGTGAAATGCTTACTTACGAGCCCCTAACCAACAATGCAGTTTAAAAAAAATAAGAATAAGAGAGAAAAGTAAAAAGTAATTAAAGAGCAGCATCTTTGACGACTACGTGCCGTTGTCCGGTGATACTTCGCATGAATGTGTCTTACTGTAGCAGTGTTTGTTTCTCTCAGATCACAGGCACTGCAGAGAGAGATTACCTTTTTCAAAATGGCGGTTGGCTGCCCAGCTGAGTTGTAGTGCTGTGACACTACAAGTCACCTCTGCTCCAGCTCCGCCTTTCGGTGTGTGTGTGTGCCAGCCAGCCAGCCAGCCAGCCAGCCAGCCAGCCAGTATAATCTATTTAACTATCCTTGTTAGATGCACTTTAGCACTGTTACCAATCAGCACAGTCGAGCATGACTGGATCTGGGATATCAAGCATTAGCAGTGATCATCAGGCATTGTTCTTGATTATCGTCATGAAGGACATCGTTTTGGAATATATCTTTTTGGAAATGCAGTCAGTTTTTCTCCTATACTGCATCTCTGCCAGTTGAAACATTTTTAAGTGTTGTAATGCAATTTCAAATATTGCTACGTTCTCTGTGCTTTTTGATCATGTTAGAAGGGTGACCAGAGCCGTGTGTTCAAATCCCTCATGGTGAACAGAACATCAATTGAATTGAACATCAACATTATTGGTGTGGTGTAGCCTACTGCAGGGTTCACCAACTGGTGTCTGTCTTTCTGATCTATGCCTGAGGCCTACATCCTGTATTAACACAAGCGGACATAGACCGAGAAGAATGGCAGACTGTTGTAATCCTTGGCCAGTGTTCACTTTACAGTCACACGTTAGTACTGTGCCTCTGTTTCCCCTGCCACATTTGTACTACAACATAACACAGCCTGTTGTGTACACAGAGGCATGTGACTGTAGAAAGGTCCTTGTGGCAATTTTATGGGGAACTGTTATCAGAGATTGTGAAATGAGATTTGAGGAAGAAAACCTCATACTTGTAAGTAAACATTCTCCTTTAAACCGGAACGGTCCTTTTTGAATGAAGTCTTTAGATTGTAAATGAACCACTGTTCTGAGACCAACCTCCATGACCAGTGAGTGATTCATTAAAGGGAAACGTAGAGCCCTGGCTCAGATTCTACCCCCTGTGTTCAATCTGCAATTGAACGTCTGCAACTGCACCTACATTTTGGCTGTGAGCTGCAGGTTTACCCACAGTGCTCTGGTGGTGAGGGGGTAAAGGGAGTAAAGACGATTTAGTCCTCTGATTTATTACGGAGCTGTGTGTGTACACGGGTCAGCAGTTTTTTCCACTGTGTCTGACTCTGGTTGAGATGCAGCAGGCAGCCAATGGATGGTTGGATGGATGGGGTTTTCCCCGGTGTGCCACAAGTACCAGTCAGTCAGACAAACTCTTGTTTTCATATGCAAGCAGGCAGCATGTGCAATGCAGTGTTCCTAATGGAGTAGATATTTACCACTTCCAGGTTGACGCACACCGTGTAAAGAAGAAACGTGAAACTGGGGTTGGTGTAATTTGATTTCGGGGATGATTATCGTGTGAGAAGCAGAAAAGGCTACAAGCACACTGTAGTTATGCCTCTGCTGGTGGGTTTTATGTACAGTAGCAGTGTTTCTGTTGTCGGTCCTTGTCAGGGCGGAGGGAATCATATCTTCTGTGTCAGATGTGACTGTGTTACTCAGAGTGGGAGGTTTTCTCTGACGCTGTTACTGTTGCCTCCTTTTACCTGGGTTTTTCAGTGGCGGCTGACAGGGAAGATCATTACGTCACTGTCTGTCTGACTCAGATGGCTTATTCCTAACAGCATTTGGCCCATTCAGACTTCTAGCAGGCTATGAAGGAACTAGTATGCCATTGTCTGGTCTCTCATAAACTCTCTCTCTCTCTCTCTCACCTGTAGGATCTAACTACGTCATGTCTAACGGGGGAGGGGTGCTGAGCAGCACCACCCACCTGCTGGACTTCCTGGAGGAGCCCATTCCGGGGGTTGGCACCTACGACGACTTCCACACCATCGACTGGGTCCGGGAGAAGTGCAAGGACCGGGAACGCCACCGCAAGGTGAGGACGCGTTTACATTTTGGAAACTAATTTAAGGAAAGAATAGCTGCACACTAAATATATATATAGAATTTGAGTAATTTAGCAGACTGACAATCAGTGTATTCAGCTAGGGTAGGTAAAATAACCACAAGGGTGTCCCCAAGGACTCTGTGCTGGGCCCCGTACTCTTCATCTACATTCTACTCACAACTTCTCTTACCACTGTGCAGTGTAGTTTTGTGTCTGAACAGATGTCTTATGAGCATTAATGTAATTTCCAGGTCAGGTCTTCATCGTTGCCTGTGTTGTTGTCTTGTGGGATGAGTGGGGGGGGGAGCTATTCTCCACAGTGTCTGCCACAAGTCAGGGCTCATGTTTGTTGTTGTGTAGTGAAAGAAATCAAATCAAATGTATTTATATAGCCCTTCCTACATCAGCTGATATCTCAAAATGGTGTACAGATCCCAGCCTAAAACTCCAAACAGCAAGCAATGCAGGTGATTAAGCACGTTGGCTAGGAAAACTCCCAGAAAATGGCCAAGATGTTCAAATGTTCATAAATGACCATGGTCAAATAGTAAGTCTGGGACAGGTAGCACGTCTGGTGAACAGGTCAGGATTCCATAGCCGCAGGCAGACCAGTTGAAACTGGAGCAGCTGCACGGCCAGGTGGACTGGGGACAGCAAGGAGTCATCATGCCAGGTAGTCCTGAGGCATGGTCCATGGGCTCAGGTCCTCCTCCGAGAGAAAGAAAGAGAGAATTCGAGAGAGCATACTTAAATTCACACTGGACACAGGATAAGACAGGAGAAGTACTCCAGATATAACAAACTGACCCTAGCCCCCCGACACATAAACTACTGCAGCATAAATAAATACTGGATGCCCATCCGATGATACCCCAGGACCGGGCCAGACAGGAAGGATATAACCCCACCCACTTTGCCAAAGCACAGCCCCCACACCACTAGAGGGATAACTTCAACCACCATCCTGAGACAAGGCCGAGTATAGCCCACAAAGATCTCCGCCACGGCACAACCCAAGGGGGGGAGCCAACCCAGACAGGAAGATCACATCAGTGACTAAACCCACTCGAGCTATGCACCCCTCCTAGGGACGGCATGAAAGAGCACCAGTAAGCTAGTGACTCAGCCCCTGTAATAGGGTTAGAGGCAGAGAATCCCAGTGAAAAGAGGGGAACCGGCCAGGCAGAGACAGCAAGGGCGGTTCGTTGCTCCAGAGCCTTTCCATTCACCTTCACACTCCTGGGCCAGACTACACTCAATCATATGACCCACTGAGGAGATGAGTCTTCAGTAAAGACTTAAAGGTTGAGACTGAGTTTGCGTCTCTCACATGGGTAGGCAGACCATTCCATAAAATGGAGCTCTATAGGAGAAAGCCCTGCCTCCAGCTGTTTGCTTAGAAATTCTAGGGACAATTAGGAGGCTTGCGTCTTGTGACGTAGCGCACGTGTAGGTATGTATGGCAGGACCAAATCAGAGAGATGGGTAGGAGCAAGCCCATGTAATGCTTTGTAGGTTAGCAGTAAAACCTTGAAATCAGCCCTTGCCTTGACAGGAAGCCAGTGTAGGGAGGCTAGCACTGGAGTAATATGATCTTTAAAAAAAATTCTAGTCAGGATTCTAGCAGCCGTATTTAGCACTAACGGAAGTTTATTTAGTGCTTTACCCGGGTAGCCGGAAAGTAGAGCATTGCAGTAGTCTAACCTAGAAGTAACAAAAGCATGGATTAATTTTTCTGCATCATTTTAGGACAAAAAGTTTCTGATTTTTGCAATGTTACATAGATGGAAAAATGCTGTCCTTGAAACAGTCTTGATATGTTTGTCAAAAGAGAGATCAGGGTCCAGAGTAACGCCGAGGTCCTTCACAGTTTTATTTGAGACGACTGTACAACCGTTAAGATTAATTGTCAGATTAAACAGAAGATCTCTTTGTTTCTTGGGACCTAGAACAAGCATCTCTGTTTTGTCCGAGTTTAAAAGTAGAAAGTTTTTCAGCCATCCACTTCCTTATGTCTGAAATGCAGGCTTCTAGTGAGGGCAATATTGGGGCTTCACCATGTTTCATTGAAATGTACTGCTGTGTGTCATCGAATGACATCACCAAGAGGTAAAATATATAGTGAAAACGAGTGGTCCTAAAACGGAACCTTGAGGAACACCGAAATTTACAGTTGATTTGTCAGAGGACAAACCATTCACTGAAACAAACATATCTTTCCAACAGATAAGATCTAAACCAGGTCAGAACTTGTCCGTGTAGACCAATTTGGGTTTCCAATCTCTCCAAAAGAATGTGGTGATTGATGGCATCAAAAGCAGCACTAAGGTCTAGGAGCACGAGGACAGATGCAGAGCCTCGGTCTGATGCCATTAAAAGGTCATTTACCACCACAAGTGCAGTCTTAGTGCTATGATAGGGTCTAAAACCAGACTGAAGCATTTCGTATACATTGTTTGTCTTCAGGAAGGCAGTTAGTTGCTGCGCAACAGCCTTTTCAAAAGATTTTGAGAGGAATGGAAGATTCGATATAAGCCGATTTAAAAATAAATAAATAATAATAAATAAAACGTTTTTTTTGTATTTTCTGGGTCAAGGTTTGGCTTTTTCAAGAGAGGCTTTATTACTGCCACTTTTAGTGAGTTTAAGCTACACATCTGGTGGATAGAGAGCCGTTTATTATGTTCAACATAGGAGGGCCAAGCACAGGAAGCACCTCTTTCAGTAGTTTAGTTGGAATAGGGTCTAGTATGCAGCTTGAAGGTTTAGAGGCCATGAGTATTTTCATGAATGTGTCAAGAGATATATTACTAAAACACTTGAGTGTCTCTCTTGATCCTAGGTCCTGGCAGAGTTGTGCAGACTCAAGACAACTGAGCTTTGAAGGAATACGCAAATTTAAAGAGGAGTCCATAATTTGCTTTCTAATAATCATGATCTTTTCCTCAAAGAAGTTCATGAATTTATTACCGCTGAAGTGAAAGCCATCCTCACTTGGGGAATGCTGCTTTTTAGTTCGCTTTGCGACAGTATCAAAAATACATTTAGGATTGTTCTTATTTTCCTCAATTAAGTTGGAAAAATAGGATGATCGAGCAGCAGTAAGGGCTCTTCGGTACTGCACGGTACTGTCTTTCCAAGCTAGTCGGAAGACTTCCAGTTTGGTGTGGCGACATTTCCGTTCCAATTTTCTGGAAGCTTGCTTCAGAGCTCAGGTATTTTCTGTATACCAGGGAGCTAATTTCTTATGAGAAATGTTTCTAGTTTTTATGGGTGCAACTGCATCTAGAGTATTGTGCAAGGTTAAATTGAGTTCCTCAGTTAGGTGGTTAACTGATTTTTGTCCTCTGATGTCCTTGGGTTGGCAGAGGGAGTTTGGAAGGGGATCTCTTTGTGTTGTCTGTGAATTTATAGCATGACTTTTGATGCTCCTTGGTGGTCCGATAGTCCAGGATTATGAGGAAAAACATTAAGATCCACAACATTTATTCCATGGTACAAAACTAGGTCCAGAGTATGACTTTGACAGTGAGTAGGTCCAGAGACATGTTGGACAAAACCCACTGAGTCGATGATGGCTCCGAAAGCCTTTTGGAGTGGGGCTGTGGAGGTCACCAAAAATTAGAATATTATGTGCTATGACTACAAGGTCCGATAGGAATTCAGGGAACTCAATGAGGGACGCTGTATATGGCCCAGGAGGCCTGTAAACAGTAGCTATAAAAAAGTGATTGAGTAGGCTGCATAGATTTCATGACTAGAAGCTCAAAAGACAAGAACACATTTATTTTTATTTTTTGTAAATTTAAATTTACTATCGTAAATGTTAGCAACACCTACGCCTTTTGCGGGGGATATGGTCACTAGTGTAACCAGGCGGTGAGGCCTCATTTAACAGTAAATTCATCAGGCTTAAGCCACATTTCAGTCAGGCCAATCACATCAAGGTTATGATCAGTGATGAGTTCATTGACTATAATTGCGTTTGAAGTAAGGGATCTAACATTAAGTAGCCCTGTTTTGAGATGTGAGTTATTACGATCTCTTTCAATAATGACAGGAATGGAGAAGGTCTTTATCCTAGTGAGATTGCTAAGGCGAACACCGCCATGTTTAGTTTTGCCCAACCCGGGTCGAAGCACAGACACGGTCTCAATGGGGATAGCTGAGCTGACTACACTGACTGTGCTAGTGGCAGATTCCACTAAGCCGGCAGGCTGGCTAACAGCCTGCTGCCTGGCCCGCACCCTATTTCATTGTGGAGCTAGAGGAGTTAGAGCCCTGTCTATGTTGGTAGATAAGATGAGAGCACCCCTCCAGCTAGGATGGAGTCCATCACTCCTCAGCAGGAGTTGTGAAAGAAATGGTGCCCTCGATCCCTGTTCTCTGTGGTGGCTCAGTGTGCATGTACAAGTATTTTTGTCTCAGTACCATTTATTTTATAACACCTAGTCTTTCTCTACTGGGCTTGGGCAGTATATAAATAGTCACATCTTCATACCGACCTTGTGCCATACCGGGATATTTGGTAATATCCGAAGGTTAGCAATGCTAATAAGTACATGTAACATCCCATAGAGAGTGCTAATGAGTGCATTGCAAACATTTTTATACAGTCTCTGACCTAGAGTATTTGCAGAACAAACATCCCAGCTCATAAAAATTATACAAGTAACTCCAAAATGCTACTCAGTTTGCTTCACTCACAAAACAAATTTTACACAGGCTTTTGATCCAGGAGGAGATTCTTCGCTGTTGCCAAAAAAACAGTTCAGCAAAACTTAATTTTGGAAAAAGCTAACCACTTAGCTAGAGAGCTAACTAGCTGCTAAATTAGCAAACCAAATGCACAACTGATGAGCATGTTGCACATTTTAGACAGTTAACTTAATAGTTAAACAGTGGCAAGAAAAAGTATGTGAACCCTTTGGAATTACCTGGATTTCTGCATGAATTGGTCATCAAATTTGATCTGATCTTCATCTAAGTCACAACAATAGACAAACATATTAGTTTAAGCAGATAAATGATTATATTTTTTCTTGTCTAGATTGAATACATAATTTCAACATTCGCAGTGTAGTTTGTATGTGAACCCCATAAGTCATTACTTCTCCAAAAGCTGTTTTGAAGTCAGCAGTCAGCTAACCTGGAGTCCAATCAATGAGACGAGATTGGAGATGTTGGTTAGAGCTGCCTTGCCCTATATAAAACTCTGACAAAATGTGAGTTTGCTATTCACAAGAAGCATTGCCTGTGATCCATGCCCCGAACAAAAGAGATCTCAGAAAATCTATTTTTCCACCGCGTTCCTGGCAAACTATTCAGTGGACAGAAGGAACTACAGCTGAGTTGTTTAGGAGGAACACATAACACTATGTGTGGAGAAAAATGGCACAACACACCAACATCAAAACCTCATCCGGACTGTAAAGTATGGTGGAGGGAGCATCATAGTTTGGGGCTGCTTTGCTGCCTCAGGGCCTGGACAGCTTGCTATCATCGCCGGAAAAATGAATTCCCAAGTTTATCAAGACATTTAGCAGGATAATGTTAGGCTATCGTATCTGTCCACCAATTGAAGCTCAACAGAAGTTGGGTGACGCAACAGGACAACGACCCAAAACACAGAAGTAAATCAACAACAGAATGGCTTCAACAGAAGAAAATACTCCTTCTGGAGTCCTGACCTCAACCCGATTTGAGATGCTGTGGCATGACCTCGAGAGCAGTTCCCACCAGACATCCCAAGAATATTGCTGAACTGAAACAATTTTGTAAAAAGGAATGGTCCAAAATTCCTGCTGACCGTTATGCAGGTCTGATCCACAACTACAAAAGTGTTTGGTTGAGGTTATTGCTGCCAGAGGGTCAACCAGTTATTAAATCCAATGGTTCACATACTTTCCCACCCTGCACTGTGAGTGTTTACACTGTGTTCAATAAGACATGAAAACGTAGAATTGTCTGTGTGTTTTATGTTTAAGCAGACTGTGTTTTGTCTATTGTTGTGACCTAGATGAAGATCAGATCCAATTTAATGACCAATTTTTTTTGCAGAAATACATGTATTACCGAAGGGATCGCATACATTTTCTTGCCACTGTAAGATATCTAGCTGGCAACATGTTAGTTGTGAATTCCATACTGTAACGTGATCACCTGGCGCGTTGCTGCACAATGGTGTGTGACTCACAAGTCTCCGGTCTCTCGTCGTTGTGTGCATGTAAACACACCACATGACTGAGGATTACTGGGAAACTTCATAATGAAATATTGTGACAGGTGAGGTGAAGAACGCAATCTGCTTCATCTCCTAACGTATTGCACAAGTTGACTGCAGGTATTCACTTAAGTAGAAAGAAAACGCCAAAATAAATAGAAGAAAAAAACAAACATCCCGTGGCTGTTTCCAAATACCCCGGTATACAGCCCAAGTCTCTACAGTGTCTGCCAGGGGTCATATTTGTTGTTCTTGTTGAGGAGGTGTTCCCTCCTATGCTCTCTGGTGGCTCTGTGTGCATGACTGAACACCACAAGGAAAACCTTTTTGTCTTTAGTGATATGAATCTGGGTTGCATGGTTCCTCAAGGTTCCATTCACTCTCACATTTGAATGTCATTTGAATGTTGCCTGGAGTCTTTTACATTTTTTTTTAATCACCCGACAAACAGGAACACATAACAATTGTTCTGAATTTGAAAAACTGCAGTAGCAGCAGTTCATGAATGGCTAGGCCATGGCTAGGCCATTTCTCTTAAAAGGGGAGAACCATATACATTGTTTCATACTTTTAACTGTGTGTGTGTGTGTGTGTGTGTGTGTGTGTGTGTGTGTGTGTGTGTGTGTGTGTGTGTGTGTGTGTGTGTGTGTGTGTGTGTGTGTGTGTGTGTGTGTGTGTGTGTGTGTGTGTGTGTGTGTGTGTGTGTGTGCAGATCAACGCTAAGAAGAAGGAGTCTGCGTGGGAGTTCACCAAGAGCCTGTATGATGCCTGGTCTGGATGGCTGGTAGTGACGCTGACAGGACTGGCCTCAGGTAATACAGACACCTGACCTCACCTGTACTAGTAATGTGAGAGCAAAATTCCAAGATTATGTTATAGTACTGTTATTGCATCAAATGGTTGTTTTATGCAACAGAATAGAGGGTTTTTATTACACTCATCTCTGTGTGTTCTACTGAGAATGGGCCTCTGGAGGCTTAATGCTGACAGAATTTACAATGTCTTGGGTGATAAACCTAACAAGACCACATTCCATAGCATGAGTTGGTGTTTCTGTTCTATGAGGTACCAGGGTGGCGATGCCTCCAGTATGGATAATGGATTATGAGAGGAACGTTGTTTTGGGGGCCAGACCCTGGATTCTACACAATGAGAACAGTCTTTACAGCAGATGCTGTTTACTGTGAATTATTAGTATGTTTTCATACGAATCCTAACCTTGTGACCCATTCCATGCATCTGTTGTTTGGCATGAACATTCAAGAGAATATACGTTGCTATAAAATGCTGTGGCTCAAATCCCCTCGTTGACAAACTTCATTATTGCAATAATTAATTGATGTTATTAATACGTTTTGAATAAGGTAATATCCTGATTGGTGATTGACCTTGTCTTTCCTTATTATTGATTAGAATTTTCACGACAGTAGTCAAGATTATTTACGTTAAATACAGACTCGTCATTGACAACGTGTTTGTTGTTCATCTTGTTTTTTATGTCACACTGGCACAGGCTTAAACTATTGTTTCCTTCTCATCCTCTTTGTCCAATCAGGTGCCCTGGCGGGTCTGATCGACATCTCTGCTGATTGGTTGAACGACATCAAGGAGGGGGTGTGTCTGAATGCCATGTGGTTTAATCACGAGCAGTGCTGCTGGGGCTCCAACGAGACCACTTTCGCTGAGAGGGACAAGTGTCCTCAGTGGAAGAGCTGGGCGGGGCTCATCCTGGGCCAGGAAGAGGTGGGAGGGATTTAAAAAATATAATGTCAAAATGTAGATTTCCACCTAAACAGACATTTATCATGAGAGGGCCATAAAAAATACCAAGTAATGATTATACTGCCAGAATGATTAAAATCTCACCTTTTCTAGTAAAAATGGTTAATAAATTGCTAAGGCGTAGTCACTTTTGAGGATACAAGTACACAGTACAAATATGAGGAATAGGGCTTAACATGTTTGTGGGAATAGGGCTTAACATGTTTGTGGGAATAGGGCTTAATATGTTTGTGGGAATAGGGCTTAATATGTTTGTGGGAATAGGGCTTAACATGTTTGTGGGAATAGGGCTTAATATGTTTGTGGGAATAGGGCTTAACATGTTTGTGGGAATAGGGCTTAATATGTTTGTGGGAATAGGGCTTAATATGTTTGTGGGAATAGGGCTTAACATGTTTGTGGGAATAGGGCTTAATATGTTTGTGGGAATAGGGCTTAACATGTTTGTGGGAATAGGGCTTAATATGTTTGTGGGAATAGGGCTTAATATGTTTGTGGGAATAGGGCTTAATATGTTTGTGGGAATAGGGCTTAATATGTTTGTGGGAATAGGGCTTAATATGTTTGTGGGAATAGGGCTTAATATGTTTGTGGGAATAGGGCTTAATATGTTTGTGGGAATAGGGCTTAACATGTTTGTGGGAATAGGGCTTAATATGTTTGTGGGAATAGGGCTTAACGTGTTTTGAACTGCTTTCTAAATATAGTGACAATCAAATTATAACCAACTTTCTATAAGATTTCACCTTATAACTGTAAAATATGTGTTTCTCCCCAATTTCCTGATATCCAATTACGATCTCATCTCATCATTGCAACTCTCCAACGGGCTCGTGAGAGGCGAAGGTCGAGTCATACGTCCTCCGAAACATGACCCGCCAAGCCGCACTGCTTCTTAACACCCACTCACTTAACCCGGAAGCCAGCCACACCAATGTGTCAGAGAAAATACTGTTCAACAGGCGCCCGGCCCGCCACAAGGAGTCGCTAGAGCGCTATGAGCCAAGTAAAGCCCCCCCGGCCAAACCCTCCCTTAACCCGGACGACGCTGGGCCAATTGTGCGCCGCCCTATGGGACTTCCAGTCACGGCCGGTTGTGACACAGCCTGTGATCGAACCCCTGCTGTGAAAGAGCATTTTCTGCTCCGCGTCCTCTTAGCGACACACAGACGCCATTCATATGCATGCTGACTTGTTACAACTTTAGTTTTAAGCACAAAGGGATTTTGTCTCTCTGTGACCAAGAGAATGTGGTCTTGTTTAAATTTTACTAAATTATTATTTAAAATGTTAATGTTGAAGTCTCTAAATCCATCTGAGAGCATCATCGCGAGATGAGACTGTTGCTGTAATCACTAGGCTCTCCCGTTTCATGTGCCGTATTCTAAGCTGTGAGGTTCACGGCCAGGGGTTCGATCCTTCGTCTGGATAGGCCAGAAAATGTATCACTCCCTATTCAAATGAGGTTTGAGATTTCACATACTGCATCTCAGATGAGAACGGCAGGCGAAGCAGGATAACCAGAGCTGTCACATACTGCATCTCAGATGAGAACGGCAGGCGAAGCAGGATAACCAGAGCTGTCACATACTGCATCTCAGATGAGAACGGCAGGCGAAGCAGGATAACCAGAGCTGTCACATACTGCATCTCAGATGAGAACGGCAGGCGAAGCAGGATAACCAGAGCTGTCACATACTGCATCTCAGATGAGAACGGCAGGCGAAGCAGGATAACCAGAGCTGTCACATACTGCATCTCAGATGAGAACGGCAGGCGAAGCAGGATAACCAGAGCTGTCACATACTGCATCTCAGATGAGAGCGGCAGGCGAAGCAGGATAACCAGAGCTGTCACGAAGTGCGCCGTTCACAGAGCACAACAAAAATGTTGGTTCGGAACCAGTCCAGAACTGCTCAGTCCCCTAAATAAGGGACTTAACATTTGAAGAGGTTTTACGTGTCATATAGGTGTTATAAGCTAGTAGTTTCCATTGCTGAGATGGACAAGTGTCATCAGTGGAAGAGATTGGGTGAACTAATACTTCTGTGTTCCAGCAGTAGTTCACCACTCTTTTCCAATACCTTTTCACTCAGAATATTTCAAACTGTCTCAATGTAGTAACGTTAAAGGGATAGTTGGGATTTTGATGCTAGCTGTACCCAAAACGTTTCCCTTTTTGTGCTAAGCTAGTTAGGATCAGCTCGCAAAACTAGCTTTAACTTCCTTCATGCTGGATGGATTTAATTTTTTTTTAAATGGTATTCATGAGTTCTGATTGCCAAAATCCCAAACTATCCCTTTAATGGCAGTTGTAAACGTGCTCCTCTCCCTCCTCTGACTGCCCTCTCTCCTCCTCCTCTCTCTTTCCTCATCTCCCAGGGTCCTGGTTCCTACATCATGAACTACTTCATGTACATCTACTGGGCTTTGTCCTTTGCCTTGCTGGCTGTGTTACTGGTTAAGGTGTTCGCCCCCTACGCCTGTGGCTCAGGCATACCTGAGGTAAGACCGCACGCACACACATGCACGGATGCAAACACTCACAAGTTTACATGGCTACACACATACACTATGTATTGTAATTCAGGCGGGTTCTGTACCTGCTTTGTAGGAAAAATTCATGTTGAGGTGAGGTTGTCTGCTCTAGTCTAGCACTCGAAATCGCACTTTCTAGTTGCCATGGCAACAGGAGAGCGAGCGAGATGGGGATGAGCACTGCGGAGCAGTTGGATTTTTAATTTCTTCAAAATTCTTAGATCGTGACATTGACCATATCTGGCAAGCTAGTCGCTGTGGTCTCAATAAATATGATTATTTGGTTCTAAGACTGTCAACACATTTTGCCCTTAGAGAGAAACGATTTGTCAGAGTATATCGTTTATATCAGGGTGGCTTTTCAGGAGCAGTTTGGAATATGTTTGGATATTTGCCTTATTTCTTCAACAGACCAAATCATCTACCTCCTCTACCCTCAGTGCTTCTCCAGATTAAACCTAGAAATAATTTCTCCAGTAGTATATTTACCTAATTTCCCCCCATCTCTCTGTCCCCCAGATAAAGACTATCCTGAGTGGGTTCATCATCCGGGGTTACCTGGGGAAGTGGACCCTGCTGATCAAGACTGTGACCCTGGTGCTGGCTGTAGCGTCTGGGCTGAGCCTGGGGAAAGAGGGACCCCTGGTCCATGTGGCCTGCTGCTGTGGAAACATTTTCTCATACCTCTTCCCCAAGTACAGCAAGAACGAGGCCAAGAAGAGAGAGGTATATATGATCTACTGTTCTATTAGGTGTGGAGATATACAATATAACTTTGTCCAAGTAGAGTAGGAATGAGGCCAAGAAGAGAGAGTGTATGGTTTGGTGTATGTATCCATTGTATTACATTACAAAGTTTAGCGTTTTGTTATAAGACATTCTTTTGGTGACCTTTTCTGTTGTATGATTTAAGACTGTGTTCTGGGTAAATACCTGTCACTGTTTCAGCTGACTCGGCCTGTGTTTTGGGTAAATTCCTGTCGGTGTTTCAGCTGACTCGGCCTGTGTTTGGATAAATTCCTGTCAGTGTTTCAGCTGACTCTGCCTGTGTTTTGGATAAATTCCTGTCAGTGTTTCAGCTGACTCTGCCTGTGTTTTGGATAAATTCCTGTCGGTGTTTCAGCTGACTCGGCCTGTGTTTTGGGTAAATTCCTGTCGGTGTTTCAGCTGACTCGGCCTGTGTTTTGGATAAATTCCTGCCGGTGTTTTAGCTGACTCGGCCTGTGTTTTGGATAAATTCCTGTCAGTGTTTCAGTTGACTCGGCCTGTGTTTTGGGTAAATTCCTGTTGGTGTTTTAGCTGACTCTGCCTTTGTTTTGGGTAAATTCCTGCCGGTGTTTTAGCTGACTCGACCTGTGTTTTGGATAAATTCCTGTTGGTGTTTCAGCTGACTCGGCCTGTGTTTTGGTACTAATCTTTTTTATTTGTTGTCTCTGCAGGTCCTATCTGCAGCATCAGCGGCTGGGGTGTCTGTGGCTTTTGGTGCTCCCATAGGAGGAGTACTCTTCAGCTTGGAGGAGGTACATTTTATATTGTGTGTGTGTGTTTCTATGAGTGTGTCCGTATGAGTAAGCACATCACACACACTATAGCCTCGTTTTAGGCCGAGTTTCTGTGTAAGCACTTTGACAACTGCTGATGTAAAAAGTGCTTTATAAATACGTTTGCTTGATCTGTTCATGCACGCTTGTGCCTCTGTATGAGTTAATGCATCCCACTATAATATCCCCTATTCACCCGTCTCTCTAGGTGAGCTACTACTTCCCTCTGAAGACTCTGTGGCGCTCTTTCTTCGCTGCGCTAGTGGCAGCCTTCGTCCTCCGCTCCATCAACCCGTTTGGCAACAGCCGTCTGGTCCTGTTCTATGTGGAGTACCACACCCCCTGGTACCTGTTTGAGCTTATCCCCTTCATCCTGCTGGGGGTGTTTGGAGGCCTCTGGGGGGCCTTCTTCATCAAGGCCAACATCGCCTGGTGCCGAAGGAGGAAGTCCACCCGCTTCGGGAAATACCCCGTCCTGGAGGTCATCTTCGTGGCAGCCATTACAGCCGTGGTGGCGTTCCCCAACCCCTACACGCGACAGAACACCAGCGAGCTGATTAAGGAGTTGTTCACTGACTGTGGGCCCCTGGAGTCGTCCCAGCTGTGTCAGTACAGGAGTCAGATGAATGGGAGTAAGGCGTTTGTGGATACGTCGCCTAACAAGCCGGCGGGGCCCGGGGTGTACACGGCCATGTGGCAGCTGTGCCTGGCGCTCGTCTTCAAGATTATCATGACAATATTCACCTTCGGACTCAAGGTGAGGTAGGGCAGGTTGGGTACTACCGTCTAGTTAATGTAGCCCGGCAGTTAAAGGGGAAGTTCAGACAAAAACATCCTTTATAACTACTATTGCCTGGTCGTTTGTCATTACCCCAGACAGTTTTTAGGTCCATTGCTTGCGTATTTAGATGTAGGTAATACGCTGATTCTACCCCCGCCTTCCCCATAGAAACCCCATGCAACGTGATAAGTCCATCCTAAATACCTCCTAAACACACCGCTCTGGCCTCCCATGATCGAAATAGTCCTTTTAATGACTTTCTCTGCACAATTTTTCTGCTAACTTATTTCAGTAGGCACATTTTTACCTATGAATGTCGTCTCGGGAATTTCAGCATTTCGATAGAAAAATACATGCGTTATAAAGAGCCCAGAAGTGTTTTTGGGTGAACTTCCCATTTTAATGTTATGGTATTGGATATGCATGTCTCTCAGATTGTGGTCTAATCCAAATCTTAGATTGTAGTCTAGACTTTAAGAAATGCTGATCAGGGTTAGTTAGGGTTGAGAAACACTGAGCAAAATCAGAATTGGAATTTCAGTTCCGGATAGTTTTTTTGTGGTTCCTGTCCCCAGGTTCCGGCAGGCCTATTCATTCCCAGTATGGCCATCGGGGCGATCGCCGGGCGGATTGTTGGCATCGCCGTGGAGCAGCTGGCGTACTACCACCACGACTGGTTAGTGTTCAGGGAGTGGTGCGAGGTAGGCACCGACTGCATCACCCCGGGACTCTATGCCATGGTGGGGGCCGCTGCATGTCTGGGTGAGTTACACTGACGATGTGGGTGTCTGTAATGTTATGGTCACGTCTGATCCTCCTACTCGATGTTCATTCTTGTGATCCATTGACAAACACAGTCTATATAACAATGGATCACGGAAGCTGTGTGAAATGTGATCTGTCCTGTTGGATGGCTTTGGTCCTCTCCCATTCAAACCTTTCCTTTTGTCTGTAGGTCGTTGCTGTAAAAATAATAGGTTCTCACTTCTGTCAAATTACCTGGTAAAATAAAAGGTCAATAATATCTATATATATTTTTTCAGGTGGTGTGACTAGGATGACAGTGTCTCTCGTGGTTATTGTGTTTGAGCTGACTGGCGGTCTGGAATACATTGTGCCCCTCATGGCGGCCGTCATGACCAGCAAGTGGGTGGGCGACGCCTTTGGGCGTGAGGGCATCTACGAGTCACACATCCGCCTCAACGGGTATCCTTTCCTGGACGCCAAGTCAGAGTTCACACATACCACACTGGCGCGGGAGGTGTGTCAAAATCAAATGTTATTTGTCACGTACACAGTTTACAGCATGTATAAAAGGTGCGGTGAAATGCTTGCATGCTAGCTCCATCAACATATTGTGTGTGTGTGTGTTAGGAACAAATGTTTATTATGGACAGATTAAATTAATACATTGGCACACTGAATCATTAACAGTTAGATGCAGTACCATTGACATCAATGTATGATTAAGTAAAAAGTTGACTTCTTGGGGTCACAACTTCTTGGTGACCGAGGGGCAGTATTGAGTAGCTTGGATGAATAAGGTGTCCAGAGTAAGGTGCCTGCTACTCTGTCCCAGATGCTAATATATGCATAGTATTAGTAGTATTGGATAGAAAAGACTCTGAAGTTTCTAAAACCTTTTGAATGATGTCTGTGAGTGTAACAGAACTCATGGCAGGTGAAAACCTGAGAAAAATACAACCAGGAAATGGGAAATCTGAGGCTTGTAGTTTAAAGGTGTCAGTTAGGGTTCAGCCCTAAACCACTTTCTGTGTGTCTTCAGGTGATGCGCCCGCAGCGTAGTGATCCGCCGTTAGCGGTGCTGACACAGGACGACCTGACGGTGGAGGAACTTCAGGTGATCATCAACGAGACCGGCTACAATGGCTTCCCTGTCATCGTCTCCAAGGAGTCTCAGAGACTGGTGGGCTTCGCCCTGCGCAGGGACATCACCATCGCTATAGGTGAGGAGAAACTGAGATGGCAGGTTGTGGGGGGGCACACACGTACTCAATTCAATGCTTGCTTACACATACGGACTTGTACACACACACACACACCTGATCTCTCACCTGATCTCTCTCTCACCGTCATAGTTGCTATGGAAATGCTGGGATGTGTTTTTCAATTATGTTAAAGGTAATTATAATGCAACTATGACGGTGATACGATATGGATTACAATTATCATCATGAATATTAAGGCTATACGCACTACATGTTACACAGACTGAGGTTTGTTTTTCAATATAGGTAATTCTCTTATAAAATGGGTAAAAATAATGTATAGCAACCCCAGGTGTAAAATAGTCAATAACGGCTACTTCTCAGAGTTTTGAATTGACAAGAGGAGTTAAACAAGGGAGTCCACTGTCACCATATCTATTCGTTATGGCCATCGAAATGCTAGCTATTAAAATCAGATCCAATAACCACATTAGAGGATTATAAATCCAAGGCTTAAAAACAAAGGTGTCCATGTATGCCGATGACTCAAGTTTTATGTTAAGTCAGCAAGCTGCAATATCTCATTGAAGATCTAGATAACTTTTCTGTACTCTCTGGACTAAAACCTAATTATGATAAGTGTACAATATTATGTATTGGATCCTTAAAAAATGTAACTTTTACATTACCCTGCAGTTTACCTATAACATGGGCTGATGGTGAAGTAGACATACTTGGTATTCATATCACAAAATATATAAATAAGCTCCCCACAATGAATTTCAATAGAAACCTTGTAAAAATAGACAAGATCCTGCAACCATGGAGAGTTAAATAGACAACAAAAAATGCCCTGATTAACTCCTTAGTCATATCTCAGTTTACTCACTTACTTATGGCGCTGCCTACTCCTGATGATTCATTTTTCAAATCATATTAGCAAAAAAATATTTTGCTTTATCTGGGACCCTAAACCAGACAAAATAAAAGGTGCCTATCTATATAATGAATTGGGTGGGTTGAGATTATTAAATATAAAAGCACTAAACCTCTCTCTAAAAGCTTCACCCATTCAAAAGTTTTATTTGAACCCTAAATGGTTCTCAAGTAGATTACTAAGAAAAGCTCATCCATTTTTTTTTTAAATGGCCTTTTTGCCTTTGTACAGATTGCCATGTCTCATTTTTGATTAATTGAAAATGATACCTTTTTCAAACGAGCATTGCAGAGCTGGCTCCATTTTCAATTTCATCCCCCTGAAAAGATAGAACAATTAATACAACTCAAATGTGCTGGTTGATAAAATACCTGTATTTATGGGAAAGATGTTTGAAAAGGGTATTTTGTTCTTAACTCTACTATTCCAATATAATTTTATGTCCTGATAACATGGAGTTATCAGAATTGTACAGAAAGGTCGGCTCAATCCACAAGTACAAACAATTGATTACAGCATTACCCCAAAAATGGAGGAGGTG
Organism: Oncorhynchus gorbuscha; assembly: GCF_021184085.1. Lineage (NCBI taxonomy): Eukaryota > Metazoa > Chordata > Actinopteri > Salmoniformes > Salmonidae > Oncorhynchus > Oncorhynchus gorbuscha. Next base: position 16,348,983 of record NC_060193.1, read on the forward strand.
GGTGGCAGCAGGAGGAGGTAGGGAACTGGTCTGTCTGCCCAATATAACGGATCAAAACTGGCAGAGGAATAAAAAATAGCATAAATAGGAAAGTTACCAGTTTCATTTGAGGACCAGGATGTTGACAACTGTGCCATACAGATTGCAAAATAGTTGGGAAGAGATTTGATGTACCGATTCCATGGTACAGGGTGTATGAGTTGATATATAAAACAACGTAAGATTCAAGACTTCATGCTTTTCAGCTAAAATTATTATATAGAATTCTTGCCACCAATTTTTTTATATTTTTTATATTTGGGGCATAAAATCATCGACGCTCTGCAGATTTTGTTGTGAGGATACAGAATCAATAGACCATTTATTTTGGTATTGCCCTCAGGTAGCCTGTTTCTGGTCTCAGGTTCGGGAATGGCCTGAAATGCATACCATTGATCTAAAATTGACCCTAGAAATAGTACTGTTAGGAGATCTGGAGAGACCGGGTCAGTCAATTACTAATTATCTTAGTAAAAGTATTTATCTTCAACTCGCAATCTGTGGATTAGATGGATTGAAATTGTACATTAAACATCACAGCAAGATATGTGTTGTGTGGAAACCTGAAGTGGGTGGCCAGCAGAGATGGGCTGAGGGTTGGTATGTGGAATTGGAGACAAGTGGGAGTGGAGTTGCTGTGTGGGAGATAGAATGATAGAATGAAGGTAAAAGTCCAAATAAAACATAATAAAAAGCATTTGAATGACACCTAGTGGCAGTGTTTTTACAACTAATGCCAGTTTCCCTGAGGCTGATGCCGTGTAGGTGTTTGTACACATGCATATACACACACTCTCATTCAAATGAACACATACAAGAACACACACAAACATATACAGTTGGCATTGCTGTTATGATTTTAGTTGTCCTTGATGTCCTATTAATTTTATAAAATATATTTTAGTTTAAAAAAATAGCTTTTGCGGTTTTCTTCTCTCATCCTTTCTTCTCTTGAGTTCATTCTCTTGGTTGTTGGAGCATTTGGGGGGTTCTTGGGGGTAGGGAATATAATTAATTGTATTTTTTATTTTCCTTCCTGGGCGGGACTGTGGGAGGGGTCTCGAATGGTTGAGGGACAACTATTGGGGATCTTGGAGGGTTCAGGTTCATGTTGTTTGGCCTGGTGGTAGATCGGTCAACATGCCCTTAAGCAGGGCATTGACCCTGGATGCTTCTGCGTGTCACTGAATGGGAGTCTGTTGGATGACTGGTATGATGTAGTTGTTGAGCGGCTTCACCGCAAGTATATTGTATGTTTTGAATATTCAATAAATAAAAAGCTGGCGGGGGGTGCTCAGACCTGGGTTCACAACTTCAGATAGTGCTTGTTTTTTTATACTTTAGCTGCACTTGACTTAGCTTGCCTGGCTAGCGAGATGGAACCACTCCTTCCACGCTAATCTTTCTCCCTCCACCTTTTCACAGAAAACGCACGGCGAAAGCAGGAGGGTATCCTGCTGACCTCGCGGGTCTACTTCACGCAGCACGCCCCCACGCTGCCCGCCGACAGCCCGCGGCCCCTCAAGCTGCGCTCCATCTTGGACATGAGCCCCTTCACCGTCACTGACCACACGCCCATGGAGATAGTGGTGGACATCTTCCGCAAGCTGGGACTTCGCCAGTGTCTGGTGACACACAACGGGTGAGAGGAAAGGGGCTTGGGGGAGAGGGGGAAAGGGGTAGGGTGGCATGTGAAGAGGGAAAGGGGCTTGGGGGAGAGGGGGAAAGGGGTAGGGTGGCATGTGAAGAGGGAAAGGGGCTTCGGGGGAGAGGGGGAAAGGGGTAGGGTGGCATGTGAAGAGGGAAAAGGGCTTCGGGGGAGAGAGGGGGAAAGGGGTAGGATGGCATGTGAAGAGGGCAAGGAGAGGGAGGAAAGGGGTAGGGTGGCATGTGAAGAGGGAAAGGGGCTTGGGGGAGAGGGGGAAAGGGGTAGGGTGGCATGTGAAGTGGGCAGGGAGAAGGGGGAAAGGGGTAGGGTGGCATGTGAAGAGGGCAGGGAGAAGGGGGAAAGGGGTAGGGTGGCATGTGAAGAGGGCAAGGGGAGGGGAGAGGGGGAAAGGGGTATGGTGGCATGTGAAGAGGGCAAGGGGGGGGAGAGGGGGAAAGGGGTATGGTGGCATGTGAAGAGGGCAGGGAGAAGGGGGAAAGGGGTAGGGCGGTATGTGAAGAGGGCAAGGGGAGGGGAGAGGGGGAAAGGGGTAGGGTGGCATGTGAAGAGGGCAAGGGGGAGGGAGAGGGGGAAAGGGGTAGGGTGGCATGTGAAGAGGGCAAGGGGAGGGGAAAGTGGTAGGGTGGCATGTGAAGAGGGCAAGGGGAGGGGAGAGGGGGAAAGGGGTAGGGTGGCATGTGAAGAGGGCAAGGGGAGGGGAGAGGGGAAAGGGGTAGGGTGGCATGTGAAGAGTGCAAGGGGAGGGGAGAGGGGGAAAGGGGTAGGGTGGCATGTGAAGAGGGCAGGGCGAAGGGGGAAAGGGGTAGGGTGGCATGTGAAGAGGGCAAGGGGAGGGGAGAGGGGGAAAGGGGTAGGGTGGCATGTGAAGAGGGCAGGGAGAAGGGGGAAAGGGGTAGGGTGGCATGTGAAGAGGGCAGGGAGAAGGGGGAAAGGGGTAGGGTGGCATGTGAAGAGGGCAAGGGGAGGGGAGAAGGGGGAAAGGGGTGGGGTGGCATGTGAAAATGGCAAGGGGAGGGGAGAGGGGAAAGGGGTAGGGTGGCATGTGAAGAGGGCAAGGGGAGGGGAGAGGGGGAAAGGGGTAGGGTGGCATGTGAAGAGGGCAAGGGGAGGGGAGAGGGGGAAAGGGGTAGGGTGGCATGTGAAGAGGGCAAGGGGAGGGGAGAGGGAGGAAAGGGGTAGGGTGGCATGTGAAGAGGGCAAGGGGAAAGGGGTAGGGTGGCATGTGAAGAGGGCAGGGAGAAGGGGGAAAGGGGTAGGGTGGCATGTGAAGAGGGCAGGGAGAAGGGGAAAGGGTAGGGTGGCATGTGAAGAGGGCAAGGGGAGGGGAGAGGGGGAAAGGGGTAGGGTGGCATGTGGGGAGGGGAGAGGGGAAAGGGGTAGGGTGGCATGTGAAGAGGGCAAGGGGAGGGGAGGGGGGGAAAGGGGTAGGGTGGCATGTGAAGAGGGCAAGGGGAGGGGAGAGGGGGAAAGGGGTAGGGTGGCATGTGAAGAGGGAAAGGGGTAGGGTGGCATGTGAAGAGGGCAGGGAGAAGGGGGAAAGGGGTAGGGTGGCATGTGAAGAGGGCAGGGAGAAGGGGGAAAGGGGTAGGGTGGCATGTGAAGAGGGCAAGGGGAGGGGAGAGGGGGAAGGGGTAGGGTGGCATGTGAAGAGGGGAGGGAGAGGGGAGAAAGGGGTAGGGTGGCATGTGAAGAGGGGAGGGAGAAGGGGGAAAGGGGTAGGGGGCATGTGAAGAGGGCACGGGGAGGGGAGGGGGAAAGGGGTAGGGTGGCATGTGAAGAGGGCAAGGGGAGGGGAGAGGGGGAAAGGGTAGGGTGGCATGTGAAGAGGGCAAGGGGAGGGGAGAGGGGGAAAGTGGTAGGGTGGCATGTGAAGAGGGGGAGGGGAGGGGGAAAGGGGTATGGTGGCATGTGAAGAGGGCAGGGAGAAGGGGGAAAGGGGTAAGGTGGCATGTGAAGAGGGCAAGGGGAGGGGAGAGGGGGAAAGGGGTAGGGTGGCATGTGAAGAGGGGAGGGGGAGGGGGAAGGAAAGGGGTAGGGTGGCATGTGAAGAGGGCAAGGGGAGGGGGAGGGGGAAGGAAATGGGTAGGGTGGCAAGGGGAGGGGAGAGGGGGAAAGGGGTAGGGTGGCATGTGAAGAGGGCAAGGGGAGGGGAGAGGGGGAAAGGGGTAGGGTGTCATGTGAAGAGGGCAAGGGGAGAGGGAGAGGGGGGAAAGGGGTAGGGTGGCATGTGAAGCGGGCAGGGGGAGGGGAGAGAGGGGAAGAGGTGATTTTAAAAGTGATCTTGGATGAGAACAATGGGGAGGGAATCACTGCCTCAAAATGGGGGAATGTGTTTTGGTAGGGTGGGGGTGAAAGAAGAGAAGGAACACTGGATGGAGTCTTCCTCAGTCCTCCTAACCTCAACATGAACTAACAAATACCTCAACAGGCAACAGACTGAGTTCCACCAGCACACACTCAAGTTCTGTTCCAATGTACACACTACTACTTAGAATGAAGCAGTGTATTGGCTGTCACCTATTCTAAGTGGTATGCTAGTGTGGATATTGGGATGTAGTAGCATCCCCTCACATTCTTACGGAAAAAGATTTGGTTAAGAATTGCGTTTTGTGCTGCAAATACTGTGTCTGAAATCATGTATTTTTTTTTTTACTTCAATAATGTTGTAGTGTGACTGCAGTTACAGTGCAGTACACTACAGTTATTCTACAATTTCTATGTCCAAAATACCACAGTCGACTGCAGTTACTTCACTTTTACTCTAGTTTCAAAACTGCAATTTTTTTTTTGTAAGGGATAGAGTGATGCATGGACACTGGGACTGGAAACCCTGGGAATATAAACTGGTACGCTGCATGGCTTTTCAGCTAGATGCTAGCTGCGCTATGCTAACCAATATAACAACTCTGATCCCGCTTAACAAATAGTTGGATAGTTTTATCCAATATTTGAGAGACTTATGATGTGTTTAGAAGTTGGTGGTCATCGTCAATTACTGTGGATGAGCTCACTGGTTGAATATGACACTTCAGAGACACCTGGTGGTTCAAATAGGAATTAAAGGATCATTGGATAAACCCTTGTTCTGTAACTAAGTAAAAATGCTGAAGTAGTTTTTTGGGGTATCTGTACTTTATACTATTTTATATTTTGGAAAACTTTTACTACACTCAATTCCAAAAGACAGGGTTCGTACGTCATGAAAATACTGGAAAAGTTAAGGAATTTTAAAATAGTGTTTTCAAGGCCTTAAAGTTTTGGAAAATGATGGAAATGTATTTAATCAATTCTGTTCATGTCATTTATTTAGGCACAGTTTTTAAATATTTTATCAATCAAGTAAAAGTCGACGGAGATTTAACCGCGCACCGCTACTGCTTGTGAGTAAGGCCATACAAAGTTGAGTCATTTAAATGGCACATACGGAAAACAAACGATTCACTTCGCTAATGTATTAGTTGTGATTCGGTTCAATGCAATGAATTGAAGGTGAATCTAAATAATAATTTGTGAATCGCGAACAGTAATGTTAGGAAAAAAGGTTTAGATGTAGCCTTTCTTTTGGATTATGTGGCTTCAAAACTAGTTTTGTAGATTCTTCCAGTTGATTTGGGCATCCAATGTATGGGACATTGCAACTCAATACATGCCAGTCAGCCTGCAAAGTAAACACTTCTAAGATAAATGACTAAATTAAAAGGTACATTTCCTGAAGAAAATCCGTGGGCTTGGTTCAGCTAAATAAAAAGATTTGTAACCTACCATAGCCATTTGATATGTTAAATGAGTGAATTATTTCAGAAGGCATGAAATGTATTTGGTTGCAATGTTCTACATCAAGGGTGGTCAACCATCCTCCAGGAGAACTAATGGGTGGGCAGGATTTTATTCCAGTCCCCCTCTAACAAACCACATTTTAGAAATGAGCTGCCCAACCGGACCTTGATAAACTGGCTCTGATGTTTTGGAGCAGGGCTTGATCAAAAGCCTGCACCCCCAGTAGCTCTCCAGACTAAGGGTTGACCACGTGTGTTTTATACCGTTGCCTAACAGGTATTCTACTTTGTGCTTTGCACAACGACAGGAGATGGTAGATGGGCTCAGAGAGCAACCTCCCGGTGTCAATACCACATTGCGCATACATTTTTTTCTACATACACGGAGACGCTGCCAACGGTTGGTCATGGAAATGTGGTTCAAAGTCACGGAGAAGTCATGAATTTCCATCTGTCAAAAATGTGTTTGAACCCTGTAAAGAGAATATGTATACTTTTTACTCCCATACATTTTCCGTGACACCCAAAAATACTCATTACATTTCGAATGCTAAGGCAGGACAGCAATATGGTCCAATTCTCGCACCATCAATATAACGAGTTGTCATCCCTAATGCCTCTGATCTGGCGGACTCACTAACCACATTGTCATCCCTACTGCCTCTGATCTGGCGGACTCACTAACCACATTGTCATCCCTACTGCCTCTGATCTGGCGGACTCACTAACCACATTGTCATCCCTACTGCCTCTGATCTGGCGGACTCACTAACCACATTGTCATCCCTACTGCCTCTGATCTGGCGGACTCACTAACCACATTGTCATCCCTACTGCCTCTGATCTGGCGGACTCACTAACCATATTGTCATCCCTACTGCCTCTGATCTGGCGGACTCACTAACCACATTGTCATCCCTACTGCCTCTGATCTGGCGGACTCACTAACCACATTGTCATCCCTTCTGCCTCTGATCTGGCGGACTCACTAACCACATTGTCATCCCTTCTGCCTCTGATCTGGCGGACTCACTAACCACATTGTCATCCCTACTGCCTCTGATCTGGCGGACTCACTAACCACATTGTCATCCCTACTGCCTCTGATCTGGCGGACTCACTAACCACATTGTCATCCCTACTGCCTCTGATCTGGCGGACTCACTAACCACATTGTCATCCCTAATGCCTCTGATCTGGCGGACTCACTAACCACATTGTCATCCCTAATGCCTCTGATCTGGCGGACTCACTAACCACATTGTCATCCCTAATGCCTCTGATCTGGCGGACTCACTAACCACATTGTCATCCCTAATGCCTCTGATCTGGCGGACTCACTAACCACATTGTCATCCCTACTGCCTCTGATCTGGCGGACTCACTAACCACATTGTCGTCCCTACTGCCTCTGATCTGGCGGACTCACTAACCACATTGTCGTCCCTAATGCCTCTGATCTGGCGGACTCACTAACCACATTGTCGTCCCTACTGCCTCTGATCTGGAGGACTCACTAACCACATTGTCATCCCTACTGCCTCTGATCTGGCGGACTCACTAACCACATTGTCATCCCTTCTGCCTCTGATCTGGCGGACTCACTAACCACATTGTCATCCCTAATGCCTCTGATCTGGCGGACTCACTAACCACATTGTCATCCCTTCTGCCTCTGATCTGGCGGACTCACTAACCACATTGTCGTCCCTAATGCCTCTGATCTGGCGGACTCACTAACCACATTGTCGTCCCTACTGCATCTGATCTGGCGGACTCACTAACCACATTGTCGTCCCTTCTGCCTCTGATCTGGCGGACTCACTAACCACATTGTCGTCCCTTCTGCCTCTGATCTGGCGGACTCACTAACCACATTGTCGTCCCTAATGCCTCTGATCTGGCGGACTCACTAACCACATTGTCGTCCCTAATGCCTCTGATCTGGCGGACTCACTAACCACATTGTCATCCCTAATGCCTCTGATCTGGCGGACTCACTAACCACATTGTCATCCCTAATGCCTCTGATCTGGCGGACTCACTAACCACATTGTCATCCCTAATGCCTCTGATCTGGCGGACTCACTAACCACATTGTCATCCCTAATGCCTCTGATCTGGCGGACTCACTAACCACATTGTCATCCCTAATGCCTCTGATCTGGCGGACTCACTAACCACATTGTCATCCCTAATGCCTCTGATCTGGCGGACTCACTAACCACATTGTCATCCCTACTGCCTCTGATCTGGCGGACTCACTAACCACATTGTCATCCCTAATGCCTCTGATCTGGCGGACTCACTAACCACATTGTCATCCCTACTGCCTCTGATCTGGCGGACTCACTAACCACATTGTCATCCCTAATGCCTCTGATCTGGCGGACTCACTAACCACATTGTCATCCCTAATGCCTCTGATCTGGCGGACTCACTAACCACATTGTCATCCCTACTGCCTCTGATCTGGCGGACTCACTAACCACATTGTCATCCCTAATGCCTCTGATCTGGCGGACTCACTAACCACATTGTCATCCCTAATGCCTCTGATCTGGCGGACTCACTAACCACATTGTCATCCCTAATGCCTCTGATCTGGCGGACTCACTAACCACATTGTCATCCCTAATGCCTCTGATCTGGCGGACTCACTAACCACATTGTCATTGTCATCCCTTCTGCCTCTGATCTGGCGGACTCACTAACCACATTGTCATCCCTTCTGCCTCTGATCTGGCGGACTCACTAACCACATTGTCATCCCTAATGCCTCTGATCTGGCGGACTCACTAACCACATTGTCATCCCTAATGCCTCTGATCTGGCGGACTCACTAACCACATTGTCATCCCTAATGCCTCTGATCTGGCGGACTCACTAACCACATTGTCATCCCTAATGCCTCTGATCTGGCGGACTCACTAACCACATTGTCATCCCTAATGCCTCTGATCTGGCGGACTCACTAACCACATTGTCATCCCTAATGCCTCTGATCTGGCGGACTCACTAACCACATTGTCATCCCTAATGCCTCTGATCTGGCGGACTCACTAACCACATTGTCATCCCTAATGCCTCTGATCTGGCGGACTCACTAACCACATTGTCATCCCTAATGCCTCTGATCTGGCGGACTCACTAACCACATTGTCATCCCTAATGCCTCTGATCTGGCGGACTCACTAACCACATTGTCATCCCTAATGCCTCTGATCTGGCGGACTCACTAACCACATTGTCATCCCTACTGCCTCTGATCTGGCGGACTCACTAACCACATTGTCATCCCTACTGCCTCTGATCTGGCGGACTCACTAACCACATTGTCATCCCTAATGCCTCTGATCTGGCGGACTCACTAACCACATTGTCATCCCTAATGCCTCTGATCTGGCGGACTCACTAACCACATTGTCATCCCTAATGCCTCTGATCTGGCGGACTCACTAACCACATTGTCATCCCTAATGCCTCTGATCTGGCGGACTCACTAACCACATTGTCGTCCCTTCTGCCTCTGATCTGGCGGACTCACTAACCACATTGTCGTCCCTAATGCCTCTGATCTGGCGGACTCACTAACCACATTGTCGTCCCTAATGCCTCTGATCTGGCGGACTCACTAACCACATTGTCGTCCCTTCTGCCTCATTGTCACTAACCACATTGTCATCCCTAATGCCTCTGATCTGGCGGACTCACTAACCACATTGTCATCCCTAATGCCTCTGATCTGGCGGACTCACTAACCACATTGTCATCCCTAATGCCTCTGATCTGGCGGACTCACTAACCACATTGTCATCCCTAATGCCTCTGATCTGGCGGACTCACTAACCACATTGTCATCCCTAATGCCTCTGATCTGGCGGACTCACTAACCACATTGTCATCCCTAATGCCTCTGATCTGGCGGACTCACTAACCACATTGTCATCCCTAATGCCTCTGATCTGGCGGACTCACTAACCACATTGTCATCCCTAATGCCTCTGATCTGGCGGACTCACTAACCACATTGTCATCCCTAATGCCTCTGATCTGGCGGACTCACTAACCACATTGTCATCCCTAATGCCTCTGATCTGGCGGACTCACTAACCACATTGTCATCCCTAATGCCTCTGATCTGGCGGACTCACTAACCACATTGTCATCCCTACTGCCTCTGATCTGGCGGACTCACTAACCACATTGTCATCCCTAATGCCTCTGATCTGGCGGACTCACTAACCACATTGTCATCCCTAATGCCTCTGATCTGGCGGACTCACTAACCACATTGTCATCCCTAATGCCTCTGATCTGGCGGACTCACTAACCACATTGTCATCCCTAATGCCTCTGATCTGGCGGACTCACTAACCACATTGTCATCCCTTCTGCCTCTGATCTGGCGGACTCACTAACCACATTGTCATCCCTTCTGCCTCTGATCTGGCGGACTCACTAACCACATTGTCATCCCTAATGCCTCTGATCTGGCGGACTCACTAACCACATTGTCATCCCTAATGCCTCTGATCTGGCGGACTCACTAACCACATTGTCATCCCTAATGCCTCTGATCTGGCGGACTCACTAACCACATTGTCATCCCTAATGCCTCTGATCTGGCGGACTCACTAACCACATTGTCATCCCTAATGCCTCTGATCTGGCGGACTCACTAACCACATTGTCATCCCTAATGCCTCTGATCTGGCGGACTCACTAACCACATTGTCATCCCTAATGCCTCTGATCTGGCGGACTCACTAACCACATTGTCATCCCTAATGCCTCTGATCTGGCGGACTCACTAACCACATTGTCATCCCTAATGCCTCTGATCTGGCGGACTCACTAACCACATTGTCATCCCTAATGCCTCTGATCTGGCGGACTCACTAACCACATTGTCATCCCTAATGCCTCTGATCTGGCGGACTCACTAACCACATTGTCATCCCTAATGCCTCTGATCTGGCGGACTCACTAACCACATTGTCATCCCTAATGCCTCTGATCTGGCGGACTCACTAACCACATATTGCTTTTGTAAATGATGAGTTAAAAAAAAAATTCATGCATATGGTTTGCTTAATGTAAGGAATTCGATGTATAGCATTTACTTTTACTACCACTGAAAGGCAGTCAGTGTGTAAATGTATGTTTAAAGACGAGTGTTTAAACGCCCCATTAGGAGAGGAGAGCGCTGAGAGTGAATGAGATTACAGATGACAGCAGTCCTTTGTTTTTATACTTTTTCATTTTTTGTCATTTTATCCTTTTCTATCGTTTGGTTGTCAATGAATTCATCATTCACTATATCAATACATATAACAGCCAAAACAGCAGACATATTTCATGGAATCCTTGGTCATTTGCCTACCACACTTGAGTCTACTATTGACAACATTAGATACCATTACAAATCAATAAGGAAGTTGTTGAAACTGACAAAGATGAATGATATGCAACGATAACAGTAGTTGGCATCCAACTGACATGCACTTATACACACTCACCATCAGTACAAGTGGTATATTTATGGACAAGTCAAATATATTGCAATACTATTAGAATATATTAGGTAGGTTGTGTTATGATTTGCCACTTTATGATGTCATTAAGTTGTTTATATAAGTTTATTTTTTGTGTACTATGCTTTGTGCTGCTCTGTGTGTGTGTGTGTGTGTGTGTGTGTGTGTGTGTGTGTGTGTGTGTGTGTGTGTGTGTGTGTGTGTGTGTGTGTGTGTGTGTGTGTGTGTGTGTGTGTGTGTGTGTGTGTGTGTGTGTGTGTGTGTGTGTGTGTGTGACGGGCAGTCTCATGAGTAACAGGTGTGTGTTTGCACAGGATTGTATTGGGCATCATCACTAAGAAGAATATATTAGCGCATCTGGAGGAGCTCAAGGAACACACGGAGCCCCTGGTGACTAGCCCCGCCCCCTGTCTCCTCCCATTCCACTGACCCCTTCCCCTCTCCCATTTCCACCTCTTAGGCCCGCCCTCCTAGGAGCGACGCATGTAACTGACAGTTCCCGTTTCCAATAGCAACCCACTCATCTTACTGTGTCTTTTCAACTCACTCATGACTACACTTTTTTTTTGAGGAGGGGTTTGTTTGGCTTGATTTGGTTGGGATGTGTGCATCCACTTTCTCCTCACTGGATACCTACCTACTGTGCCACACTATCACTGATCTCCCTATTCATTCCCTACTAGTCATTAGTAAGATTAGATAGTAAGATTGCTGTTTATTTTTTTAAAGATCTACTCTATATGAGTGTTTATTATGGGTCCTGTAATGTTGGACTTTGATGGGAACTGTCATTTGAACCTTGATTAGTTAGATATCCATAATTTACTATTGCTCCACAGCCATTCCTTTCAACAACATCCTACTAGCTATTAGTCCCTTCATCAGTAGTGTGGGCTGTTTCATCCGCTATAAGAAATCATTCCAGAATATAGATATATAAGCATGAATATACTGATTACATACAGTCATGTAGCCATGCCTGTGTTTTTAGAGCGTGTGTCTCACTCGACACTTAGAAAACCTTCACACACACACTATTACATAATTTCACTCTAAAATCATTTCACTCCAACAGATCGACATCTGACCCACGTAGCGCTTCCGGTATTGCCTTTACCGAGCAGACCGTTGGTTGATGTTTTTTCCTGGGAGGGGAGATTTCGCGTCTAGTGTCCCTCCCACCCTGCCGTAGACCTAAAAGAACCACCCTCCTGTAGTGAGAGAGGAAACTCCCTCTATGGTGGTGTAGCGATGGTGGTGATAGTAGTGTGTTGGTAGCTAATACCTCCAGTAGCGGTAACTAGCCAAGCCACACCCCCCCCCCCTTCCAACACCCACCCTGATCCTAAACCATACCCACCCACCCACCCCTCCTTCACCCCCATCCAACCTGATCTCAACCCCCCTGCCTCATCCGGTGCCTCCCACCTCAACACCTCCCTTCACTTCCTACAGTACTAACTCTAGCTCTACCCTGGACTGGAGCTGTGACAGACAGGCATACAGCCACTCCTCACCACTCTCTCTCTCTCAGCTCAACTCTGCCCTCACGCTCTCTCTCTCTCTCAGCTAAACTCTGCCCTCACCGTCTGTCTCTCTCAGCTCAGCTCTGCCCTCACCATCTGTCTCTCTCAGCTCAGCTCTGCCCTCAGTCTGTCTCTCTCAGCTCAACTCTGCCCTCACCGTCTGTCTGTCTCTCTCAGCTCATCTCTGCCCTCACAGTCCGTCTCTCTCTCCAATGTCTCCAGATGTTTCACTAAATCTCAAGCTTTCGTCATAGCTGAATTCAAGAGCACAAGTCATAACAAAAAGTCAATTCTAGGAATACATTTTGTGCTGTTGACGGACATCTAGTTGTTATGCAGCTGCACACTCTTACAATGTCGTAATTTACACTTTCTGTGTTAGCAGAACTCGTTTACATTTCAACCAATTGTGACCTGGGAGTACCTATAGCGATGACCCACGTTGTATTTTAGATACAAGTGCTCTTGAATTAACCAGAAATGTTGAGTGAGCGTTCCAGTATGTGTATCTGACAAGGTGAAGGGTTGGTTGGTCGGTCAGTAAGGCAGAAGTGTTCTACCTTGCAATTCCTATAGTGTTCATCTCACCTGCTCTTCCTGTAGGGGTTCAGTAAATCTCCTCCTCAGGCTTCCAACGAGAATCACTCACTCACCATTCTCCCCTGGTCACTCACCATTCTCCCCTGGTTACTCACCCCCTCCTCTGGTTACTCACCCCCTCCTCTCCTCCTTCTGTCCTTCCTCGGCACCAGTGGGACTTGTTTTTGTTGGCCTGGCTGCATTGACGGTCACAGTCGGCTGAGTGGTTGCTAAGTATTACTACGTTCCCTGTATCACCTTGGGCTAAAATACAGATCCAGTGTGGTAGTAATGGTGCGTTACTTCACTTAACTCAAATGTAGCACTATTTTGTTCATTTTTATTTATGACATCTTATCATTAAGCTTCAGATCCCAAAATAATGAGTTTCCTCTGACATGAAACACATTTCCATAATTTTGTCAGTTGGTTAACAGAGCCCATTATTTAGGTTATTGGTGCGTTATCATTCTGTGTTGATTGATTCCACGATATTGTATCCCCCGCCAAAACCACCACTGACTGACTGACCGCACGAGCCAACAAAAACTTGTAATTCTCTCCCACACCAACCAGACTGTGCTCCCTGCCAGCTCCTCCGTGAATAACTATTTTCTCTCTCCTCTCTCTATCAATCTCTCCCCCTGCAGGCGTCTCCTTGGTATTATCACAAAAAAAGATATCCTTCGTCATATGGCCCAGTTGACCAACCAAGATCCCGACAACATAATGTTCAACTAGTCACCTCCTTCCCAGGTCGTCACGATGATGAGGAGGAGAACGAGGAGGAGGTGGTGCACCTACTGGAGGGTCGAGGCTCCTCTCTATGACAAACAGCCCCCCCCCCCCCCCCCATGGAACCCTGTCCCTAACCATAGTGACTGAGAGCCTTAGTGACTAGGGACCCTCCCACAGAGCCCTAGTGGCCACAGGAAGGATGAGAGAGACAGATTAAAGGGATATTAAATGGCTGTTTTTGAAGGATGTTCCGGCCACAAAGTCGCAGCTACTACGGACTGGGACATATATACCCAAGGAACACACATTTAACACACACACATACAGGAGCTCACACTCACTCATACAAACACAGATGCCAGACAAGAGCACACACTTGACCTCCTACACACACACACACGCACACACACACACCCTTCATGCTCCTCCACCCATGTCCTATTCCTATTGGTTTATACTAGCAGACATTGCTGTGAGCCTAATGCCTGGCTGCCAGGGTGAGACGTCAGAATGATCCTCTAGGACACAAGGAGGGACCTTCAGACACACCGATTTGCTGTCTGCCAGATGCCCTGCCAGGCTCCGACCCCACTCTGTCCCTCCCTCACACCCCGTCCATCCTCAAAATAATTGTTTACCTGGGAACTGTGTGTGAGAGCAATCAAGAGTGCTTGTGTGTGTGTGTCACGAGCACCTCAACATTCCATTCAGGTTGTTATAGTAACCCCCTAAAGACAACCCTTGATATTAGACTGGGCCTCGATCCAAGGGAGATTTGCTTTAATGTGAGCGAAGGAGAGAGAGCTAGAGGGTTGTCAAGGATACAAGCAGGATGTACTGTAGTAGTTCATGTCTGAGTGTATGGATGTGTGTTGTAGTTCAGTATGTGAAAACAGATGCAGTGTTGTACAGAAGAGTCTGATACTCATCAGTTACTCCCTGTTGAACTAAAGAACTGTGTGAGCAGGTCCCATTAGGATGGAGACCTAGCAACACTCCGACAGTGAAGGTGGGGAGAGTTTGTAGAAGAAAATATTAAAAGGTTGAGTTACTCTAACTGGAGATAAGTTTTTTTTTTACTATTGCTACTACTTTTAGTATTGATATCTACATAATGAAGTAACGAGACAAAGTCAAGACTGGAGAACTGCACTTTGTCTTTCCAAGTGAACAACATAAATGATGATGATGATGATGTCGATGGTAATACTACACAGTAACCGTGTCTTGAAGATTTGACTTTGCTTAATTAAGCTGTTTCATGGTGTGAGAAATGTATCTTTCAAGGCTCCTCTTCCCAGTCGTCAACAAGAACAATTCAACATACTTTTCTCTGTATGTCGGTTTTAACCAATATAAACCATTTTAAATCGACTTCCAGCATTCCATGGTTGCGTCACAAATGGCACCCTATTCCCTATATAGAGCACTACTCTTGAACATGGCACCCTATTCCCTATATAGAGCACTACTCTTGAACATGGCACCCTATTCCCTATATAGAGCACTACTCTTGAACATGGCACCCTATTCCCTATATAGAGCACTACTCTTGAACATGGAACCCTATTCCCTATATAGAGCACTACTCTTGAACATGGCACCCTATTCCCTATACAGAGCACTACTCTTGAACATGGCACCCTATTCCCTATATAGAGCACTACTCTTGAACATGGCACCCTATTCCCTATATAGAGCACTACTCTTGAACATGGCACCCTATTCCCTATATAGAGCACTACTCTTGAACATGGCACCCTATTCCCTATATAGAGCACTACTCTTGAACATGGAACCCTATTCCCTATATAGAGCACTACTCTTGAACATGGCACCCTATTCCCTATATAGAGCACTACTCTTGAACATGGCACCCTATTCCCTATATAGAGCACTACTCTTGAATATGGCACCCTATTCCCTATATAGAGCACTACTCTTGAACATGGCACCCTATTCCCTATATAGAGCACTACTCTTGAACATGGCACCCTATTCCCTATATAGAGCACTACTCTTGAACATGGCACCCTATTCCCTATATAGAGCACTACTCTTGAACATGGCACCCTATTCCCTATATAGAGCACTACTCTTGAACATGGCACCCTATTCCCTATACAGAGCACTACTCTTGAACATGGCACCCTATTCCCTATATAGAGCACTATTGAACATGGCACCCTATTCCCTATATAGAGCACTACTCTTGGAACATGGCACCCTATTCCCTATATAGAGCACTACTCTTGAACATGGCACCCTATTCCCTATATAGAGCACTACTCTTGAACATGGCACCATATTCCCTATATAGAGCACTACTCTTGAACATGGCACCCTATTCCCTATATAGAGCACTACTCTTGAACATGGCACCCTATTCCCTATATAGAGCACTACTCTTGAACATGGCACCCTATTCCCTATATAGTGCACTACTCTTGAACATGGCCCATAGGGCTCTGGTCTAAAGTTATAGACTGTGTACAACACATTAGGAACATCTTAATATTGAGTTGCTCTCCCTTTTGCCCTCAGAACATAGACTCTACAAGTTGTCGAAAGTGTTCCACAGGGATGCTGGCCCATGTTGACTCTACAAGTTGTCAAAACATGGGCCAGCATCCCTGTGGAACACTTGACTCCAATGTTTCAGTTGTCAAATTGGCTTGATGTCCTTTGGGTGGTGGACCATCCTTGATACACACGGGAAACTCAAACCGCTGCGCCTGGCACCTACTACCATATGCCATTCAAAAGGCATGTAAAGCTTTTGTCTTGACCATTCACCCTCTGAATGACATACATAAATAATTAATGTCTCAAAGGTTAAAGGTTTTTAAGCCATCTCCCCTTCATCTACACTGATTTAACAGGGGATCATAACTTTCACCTGGTCATTGTAAATCATGGAAAGAGGTGTTTAATGTTGTGTACCTTCAGTGTATAGGGAATAGGGCGTAATTTGGGACACAGCCCATATGAAATTCTAAAAAGCATGAATTGAAGATACAACATGGCGTACCACATTGAGTTGTGCCACCAACTCCTTTAAACTTATAAAATAAATGTGTATATTTGAGTTGTTGAAACGTACAGCACACCAAAGGCAATCATTTTGAACCAGCCATGTGTAAACCTAGACTCATGAAAAACTGTAAATAGGATCTTGTCTGCTTCACCCTTTGTGTGGCCCACCACACAGGAAGCAGTGACCTCAATTGTGTGCACCAGCCAAAGGAGTCCCCCTTCTCTCTTACTGCGTTTCCATGACACGATGCATAGAGTAGCACCTTACCTGCTGAGTGAAGGATAAGGGTTGTGTCAATAATGCCACCCATTTCCCTATAATAGTGCACTACTTTTGACCAGGGCCCAAAGAAGTACACTTCATAGGGAAGAGGGTGCCATTTGGGACACATTCTAAAGGGGGAAAGGCAGGTGATGACTACCGCTGCCAATGATTTTCGCTCTAGTTCCTTAGTATTGCAGTGACTGTCCTAGGTCATATTGATTAGGGACCAAACAAAAGAAAAAAACAAAGGGAGACTAGCTGGACCTATTTTACATTGCCAAACGTTCCGTTGCTTGCCCTAATGGGTACGACCTGCTTTCGGTTGAAGAGCGCATCGTCCCCTGTGGTGGTCATCTTCTAGCACTGTGGTTGTCTTCATACTGATCAATGTTTTTCCTTTTATGGTAGTTGTTTAGTTGGTCATTAGGCAGAATTGTATGTATGATTACATTGATTGTACATTTGAACTATATGTAAAGATTAAACATTTTGTTTAATTAAATGTGAATTGCAAAAAAAGTGACTGGGTTCTTAAATGTTTTAAACATTTAACAAGCATGTACTGAGGTAAAAGGCTGAACAAACCTCAGTTACTGTCAGGCCGGTATTCTGCTATACAACTAAAATGTGTCAAGCTTTTCCAGTGACTGATTAAGTTGACGGTACAGCACACCTAGGAACAAAGATCAAGATCATCTCTGTTCCCAGCAGTACACTAAACACCACCTATCTTTTCACTGGTGTAGAAGAGACAGAGAGCGGGAACACTGGTGTAGAGCGAGAGGATGGGTTCTGTCACCAACCCAAGGAGGCCCTATAGCAGCAGCACCTAGATCTTCTCCACAAATTCTGTCAGACCTGGGCCCTGACAGTAAATCTCAGTAAGGCAAAGAATAATGGTGTTCCAAAAAAAGTCCAGTTCCCAGGACCACAAATTCCATCTAGACACCGTTGTCCTAGAGCACACAAACTATACCTCGGCCTAAACATCAGCACCACAGGTAACTTCCACAATGCTGTGAACGTTCTGAGACGAGGCAAGAAGGGCCTTCTATGCCACCAAAAGGAACATAAAATTCAACATACCAATTAGGATCTGGCTAAAAACACTTGAATCAGTTATAGAATCCATTGCCCTTTATGATTGTGGAGGTCAGAGGTCCGCTAACCAACCAAGAATTCACCAAATGGGTCAAACACCAAATTGAGACTGCATGTAGAATTCTGCAAAAATATGTGTACAACTTAACACCAAATAATACATGCAGAGCAGAATAAGGCCGATATCCTCTAATTATCAAAATCCAGAAAAGAGATGTTAAATTCTACAACCACCAAAAAAGAAGCGATTCCCAAACCTTCCATAACAAAGCCATCACCTACAGAGATAAACCTGGAAGAGTCCCTTAAGCAAGGTGGTCCTGGGGCTCTGTTCACAAACAGACCCCACAGAGCCCCCAGGGCAGTAACACATTTAGACCCAACAAAATCATGAGAAAACAAAAAGATTAAATTACTTGACACATTGGAAAGAATTTACAAAAAAAGAGCAAACTAGAACGTTATTTGGCCCTAAACAGAGAGTACACAGTGGCAGAATACCTGACCACTGACTGACCCAAACTTAAGGAAAGCATTGACTATGTACAGGACTCAGTGAGCATAGCCGGTCTTGAGCCAGGTCAGCCTATGTGCACACTACCCACAACATGTGGAAACAGCTGCACTTCCTAACCTCCTGCCAAATATGACCATAGAGACACATATTTACCTCAGATTACACAGACCCACATCACATGACCGGTTGCCACAAGGGCAACCACTGAAGAACAAACACCATTGTAAATACAACCCATATGTTTATTTTCCTTTCTGTACTTGAACTATTTGCACATATGACATCTCTTCATTCTTCAGGAACTTTTGTGGGTGTAATATTTACTGTATATTGTTTGTTTCTCTATTCCACCTGCTTGAGAGAAAATAAACACTTGGTTAAAGAACAGAAAGAGGGACTATGCCACCCAGACTTCCAACACAAACCAGTCTCTGTGAAGGCCTCCTTTCCTGTGAGAGTTGGAAGCAGTCCAAAGCCTAAAGTCAGCTTCTAATGCCAGTCAGTTTACACTGTCAGCTCTCTCTCTCACACGTCTCCTATTACAGGGATCGTTCAAGCTCTGTCAGTCACTGGCCTAGGACTGGTTTTCCATTCAAATTCTTATCTGCTCGACAAGCCTTTGTGCCTGTCCTTTTAACATCCACTGGGCTATTTCTATGCGTGTGCACACTGCCCTCGGTATGCGTCACATTACGCATGCTTAGGTTAGTTTGCTTCCCTTGAACATTCCTTCCTGCCAAGATGAGCAGTGAGCTAAAACAAATGTTTTCTTGCTAGCTTGCGACCCATCTATAATGACCACCAAAACTGTGGTTACAAGAACAAAATGGGTGCCTTTTGTTTCGGTGTAGTGGGAGCCGGCGAGGCTGATTGGGGGAATGAATCAGGTGACGATTAGGTGTCCTTGGACCTCAGAGAAAGAGCGAGGAAGGGAGAGGCCTAGGATGGCCCATAATGTTTTGTTACTGCACAATTCAAACCAAACTGGAGGAAACCATGGTAACACACAGATTTTATTTTCACTTCAAAAAAAGAGAGCATAGTTTAAAGCAGAGCAACATCAACCCCCCACCCAGTCTATTAAGCAGATAAATTATTTTAGTCCTGTTAAAAGACTAATCCCAATATGTCGCACTCATTTCACATGCATCAGACTGTCAATGAAGCCTCTAATTTCAAACACGTACAGAGGGGAAGGAGGCTGGGGTTTGAGACCCAATTAAAACGAGATAAGAAAATTCACATATTACAAAAAGGAAATGGGAGAAAATAAGATGGAAATATTGGAAACACAGACCGTATAAAGGCGGCAAAATTGTAAAACGTCTAACATCTAGGAAGTCAAAACACCACAGGGGCATCATAATAATAATAAATGTAATTTCTCAAAATGTTTCAATGAACCACACTAGAAGGCTATAGTGGCTATGCAATTGTTAATTACGTGCATCACAGACCAGAAGGCCTGAAACATCTAGGTCTTCAACCACATCCTGAAATATTATTCGTGATCCAATAATTCAGCCGTTACAGAAGTTATATATCAGTCTATATAAATCACTTGTATAGAGTTTAACTGACTAAATTTGACTATTGACCACACTTTCAAATCCATATTTTTTCTCAGAGTCCAGCATGCATTTGACGTACTATAACATGACACTGAAACTTCATGTCGGTTGGTTGAAACAGTGGTAGGATAATGTGCAGTCTTTTCAAGCTGAAACAAAAGAAGCCTTGGTGGTCTGTTTAGTAACAGTGATTTGCACAATGTCAGCTTGAAGAGCTAATTGATGAATTTATCATAAAACGGAATAATACTGCAAAGAGATAAAAGCATAACCGTCAACAAGTCGATCGTTTTTTTTCTTCCTGAAATCGATTGAGGAAATGCTTGAAACGAAAAACAAACAGCTCTTTCGTCTGCTTACTAATACTAATTAAACGGCCCTTTACAATGCTTTATACTTACGCATATCACTTGTTGGTTATCCTCTCCAGCCACAATATATTCAACATGAAGATCCATAAGCATGAAGGATGATGATTATACTCAATGTCTTATCAAGTTGATTTATTGGAATCCAGACTAGGTTATTAGAATATAATCCAGATGGACCTACATACGTAGTATCTAGGTTCCAGTTTTAAGCTAGTTCTGTTGAGAAGTGAAATAAAATGACCTTTTCTTGACATATTCTATGTTTTTGAGGGTGGGGGAGGGAAATGCATAGGACAGGATCGTTCATCCCATTCTTTTTTCCCCTCCTGTTGTTTACACATAGCTTTCGTAAATCACCTGACCAGGCTGTAGCTTAGTAGTAACCTCTGGATCTGGCCCAGCCTCCAGCTCCACCCCCAATGCCGCCTCCTCCACTGGCTCCTGCTCCGGCTCGGAACCCTGCTCCTCTTGCTCCTCCTCTAGGTGCAGGGGAGCCAATGGCGGAGGAGATGAAGGCGTGGCCTCGGCCAGAGCCGGGGCCTCCATGGGCAGCGGGGGGTGGATGGACACCTGGATGGCGATGTGCTGAGGCTGCTCGTGCAACGACGCGTCGTCAGAATCCGCTGCAGGGGATCCAGAACGCTCCCTCTCTCGCTCCCTATCTCTCTCCCGGAGGATGGTGAAGACGTCGCCGGGCCCCACCCCGACCAGGGCCCCCTGCACCAGGGCCGCCCGGCATCCCAATGCCCCGCCCATGTGGTGCCCCTCTGGGGCCTGGCGGAGGAACGTGTGCCTCATCTCCTCAACCCCCACCACTTCCAGGATCTCCTCCATGAAGGTACGGCAATTCATGATGAGCGGGGGCAGCGGGATGCTGCGGGCCAGCTCCTCGATGTAGCGGGCAAACTCCATGGTCTTGAACTGGGTCACCTTGGCCAGCTCCAGGGTCTTGGCTGACGTGATGATGGGGATACGCTTGGCGATTTCAAACGCCTTCTGGAGCTTTAAATAGAAGAGAATAGATTGGAATTGAACTTTATTGGACATTAATTATCATGGATGGAAATGTTTCGATTCTTATTTTATTAAAAACATCACCTATGTACATTCAAAACAGTTACACACTCACTCACCCACCCACAAAGTTACTAGCTATGTCTTTGTACGGTCTTCACAAGTATAGCCAAATGCGACACAAACCTTCTCGGCGCCCTCAGTGCGGAAGAAGTCGTTGATGGCCTTCTCAGTTTTCTTCAGGTGGCTGCTCATCATGCAGAGGCGCGTGATGTTGAGGATCATGATGATGGTGAAGGTGACGAGGCACACGACCACGTAGTAGGCCCCCAGGTCCCCGCTGTGCAGGACCACGCGCATGGTCACCGTGCAGTTGGCGCTGCCGTGCATGTTGGACGCCATGCACGTGTACTTGCCACGGTCGGCGAATGTGATCTCTGTGATGTTGAGGATGCCATCGTCCGTCAGCAACCACTTGTCACCTTTCGGAGGAGAAAGAGACAGACCGAGACAGTCATTTAGAGGACTGTAGCTTCAAAATCGGTCCCCACCAATTAAACCCAAAATTCACCCAAACCAACTGTAGGTTTTTCACATTAACAATGGTAAAGGCCAGACTTAACTAGAACAGCTCATGATACATTGCTACAGAAAGAAATATCATACCATAGAAACAGGGTCGATTTTCCTTCAAGGAATGGGCTATCCTTTCTATGGATCAATCAAGTCACAGGAGGCTGCAGAGGGGAGGACGGCTCATAATAATGGCTGTATCGGAGCGAATGGCATCAAGCACCTGGAAACCATGTGGAAACTATGTGTTTGATGCCATTCCATTAACACGAGCCCGTTCTCCCCAATTAAGGTGCCACCAACCTCGTATGATTCAAGGTTAGTGCAATATGAATTTCCTGGTTGCAAAGACAGCAGCCAGGCCCAGGCTATGACGGGAAGGTATCTACTAGTTTTTCCAAGACAGTCACATGCAACAGCTTTTTATAGCTAGCTGCCTTTGGGTTTGCACTGCATAGAAATAAAATTAATAGAAATTCCCATTCAACCCCCCCACCCCCAAATTCTAAAATCATTCTATTTCTATGCTTCCAATGTACTTCTTGGGTCCTGAAGCCACTTTATAGCTTTCCCTCATCACATTACATTTGGAATCAGGCTAGGCCACTAATGAAATGCATGTTTTTGGCACAGAGCTCGATTCATTCATTATCCCCCATAATCTAGGCCTATAAAGGACTCCTGTAATTAATTTATTGCAACAAATAGCGATTCATTAGGTTGCATAATTGATATTATTGAGTGATAATATTATGCCAACTACAGGACTGTCCTCGAGCCTGCAATCCAGCAACCAGCTATTTTTAAACATACTTTGGATTGGAATCCTCGACCCCCCCGAAGCGGACCAGTCTTCCCTTTTTATTAGTTACTGAGAAGCCATCTTTGTTTCATTCGTCCACTGTTGATACAGTCCAAAAACATGTTGCATGTCAACAATCAAGTTTTCTAGATATAGAACTTTCAAAATACAGTGTCACAGTACGATGCGTTTTGTTCCTTGTTTATTTAAAAATCTCCATTCCAAATGGCACCCTATTCCCTATTTAGTGCACTACTTTTGACCAGGGCCTATAGGGCTCTGGTTAAAAGTAGTGCGACTTAATAATAATAAATCGGCCTTTGTAGTGCTTTTCAAGGACCCAATGTCGCTTTAAAATTTATAGAAATTAAAAAGAAAACAGGAGTCAAAAAACAAGAATAAAGAGAGGGTTGGGCTCAAAGAAGGGAAAGGGTAGGCCTTTTCAAAGAGGTGGGGCTATAGGAGGGACAAAGATAGTGATGAACGCCAAGTCCCGGATGGCTAGAGGGAGGGAGTTCCAGAGCCTAGGAGCAAACCTGGAGAAGGTCCTGTTTCCGAAGCATCGACCTGGGGATGACAAGGTGAATAGAGAATAGGGTGCCATTTGGGATGTAGACTGGTCAATATTTAAATAGAGAGTGGGGCTGAGGGAAGCTGCATTCTGTCTGGGAAAATACCATGTGGTGCTTGCTGGTGAACAGTGAGACAAACGCCTGTGGCGGAACACAAACAAACAAGCTATCATGTAAATGTTGAACCAAGGAAGTAGCCAGCCACACATTAAAGCGTGTTACAAACATCTGTCGACTGTCGAAATTGGTTCGTCTTCCTCTACTACTAGGCTACTACTACTGCTGATACAACTAATCTTGGTATAATATCCAATTTATTAAGAAGCTCTTTTGTTATACCTATCAAGGCTAAATATCCTGAACAAAAATATTAACGAAACATGCAACAATTTTACTGAGTTACAATTCATATAAGGAAATCAGTAAATTTTAAAAAATGAATAAATTAGGCCCTAATCTATGGATTTCACATGACTGGGTAGAGGCCCACCCACTGGGGAGCCAGCCCAGACAATCAGAATACAGGAGTAATGAATACTCCTCAGTTTCATCAGCTGTCCGGTTGCAGGTCTCAGACAATCCTGCAGGTGAAAAGCCAGATGTGGAGGTCCTGGGCTGGCGTGGTTACATCTGGTCTGCAGTTCTGAGGCCAGTTGGACGTAATGCCAAATTCTCTAAAACAATGTTGGAGGCGGCTTATGGTAGAGAAATTAACATGAAATTATCTGGCAACAGCTCTGGTGGACATCCCTGCAATCAGCATGGCAATTGCACGCCCCCTCAAAACTTGAGACATCTA
Source organism: Oncorhynchus gorbuscha (assembly GCF_021184085.1). Lineage (NCBI taxonomy): Eukaryota > Metazoa > Chordata > Actinopteri > Salmoniformes > Salmonidae > Oncorhynchus > Oncorhynchus gorbuscha. The sequence continues at coordinate 16,373,468 of NC_060193.1, forward strand.
TGGCATTGTGTTGCGTGACAAAACTGCACAATTTAGAGTGGCCTTTTATTGTCCCCAGCACAAGGTGCACCTGTGTAATGATCATGCTGTTTTATCAGTTTCTTGATATGCCACACCTGTCAGGTGGTTGGATTATCTTGGGAAAGGAGAAATGCTCACTAACAGGGATGTAAACAAATTTGTGCACAAAACTTGAGAGAAATACAATATTTGTTCTTATGGAACATTTCTGGGATTCTTTTTATTTCAGCTCATGAAACATGGAACCAGCACTTTAATGTTGTGTCTATATTTTTTGTTCAGTATAAATGTCATCCCGGCTATATGTCACCATGGTCTACATTGACCACTATTCTCCTGTCGCTGCATGAAGTGGCATCATCTGACATTGCGTTAGAACATCAACGTGCGTAGGCATGTGGTGAGACAGTGGATGGATGGATGGATGACTTCGCGTCTTTCTCTCTCTCCAGATTCTGACAGCTCATCCTGAGTGGGTGGGTGACTCAGAAAGAGAGAGTCTATCACAGAATGCGAGAGAACATGAAACCAATTCTGGAGGTGAGTAGTGTTAGGCTTAAGACAGAGCATGAATAGACTAGTACACACACACCTTCGCTTCCCACACACTTAAATCCATCAAGCCTCCAGCCTCTCTGTCGTGTCTCTAAAAAAACTGAATGCGTAAAGGAAATGTACCGGGGAACCTGGACATCAATTTATTTCCATGAGACTAGAGAGACTAAGCGTATACACCCCTGCCCCCGTGTGAAGTGTTTCAAGGCTTCCTTCGAAAGTACGTGAGTGTGTGGAAAGCAAAAGCTCTCTAAAAAACAGGTGTCGACAGCTATAAAAGAAAAGTAATGCGCAACAGGGAAGAAACAACTGTTGTGTATGTCGTAACAGGTCTGTGACAGAGCCTTGTGGAGCATGAAGTCTTCTACTGACTGGCTCACCGTCATCCATGAGTAAAATAGCCCCAGCTATGACCACAACAAACATCAATCTAAACATTGACAAATGTAACGATGTTGTTTGCATGCTACAGGTAACAGGCCCTAGTGGTTCAATAATGATTGTTGTGCCAGAGCAAGTTCCAACAGGTCTGTTCAAAATGGAACCCGCAATGCTCATTTAGCATTCCTGTTTTATAGCAGGTGACTCACACGGTTAAAAGCTTAGACCCAGACAGTATGCTCTCTACATCTTTTCTACCCAGACAGTATTCTCTACATCTTTTCTACATACAGTATTCTCTCTACATCTTTTCTACCCAGACAGTATTCTCTCTACATCTTTTCTGCCCAGACAGTATTCTCTCTACATCTTTTCTACCCAGACAGTATTCTCTCTGCATCTTTTCTACATAGACAGTATTCTCTCTACATCTTTTCTCAATTCCTTTTTCTTTCTCCCCCCCAATCTCCTCTTTTCTCTTTCCAATCTGCCTCCACATATAGCAGATAGATTAGGACTGAATGAAAGAAATTATCCTATTAGTATCCTACCTGTTAGTATGCTATTAGTATCCTATCCATTTGTATCCTACCTGATAGCATCCCATTAGTATCCTCCCCGTTTGTATCCTACCTGTTAGTATGCTACATGTTAGTCTCCAATTAGTATTTTACCTGTTAGTATCCTATTAATATCTTACCTGTTAGTATCCTATTAATATCTTACCTGTTAGTATCCTATTACCTCCTTCCACCTGTTAGTATCCTATTACCCCCTTCCACCTGTTAGTATCCTCCTATTACCCCCTCCCACCTGTTAGTATCCCCCTATTACCCCCTCCCACCTGTTAGTATCCCCCTATTACCGCCTTCCACCTGTTAGGATGATCCTATTACCCCCTCCCACCTGTTAGTATCCCCCTATTACCCCCTCCCACCTGTTAGTATCCCCCTATTACCCCCTCCCACCTGTTAGTATCCCCCTATTACCCCCTCCCACCTGTTAGTATCCCCCTATTACCCCCTCCCACCTGTTAGTATCCCCCTATTACCCCCTCCCACCTGTTAGTATCCTATTACCCCCTCCCACCTGTTAGTATCCCCCTATTACCTCCTTCCACCTGTTAGTATCCTATTACCGCCTTCGACCTGTTAGGATGATCCTATTACCCCCTCCCACCTGTTAGTATCCCACTATTACCTCCTTCCACCTGTTAGTATCCTATTACCGCCTTCCACCTGTTAGGACGATCCTATTACCCCCTCCCACCTGTTAGTATCCTCCTATTACCCCCTTCCACCTGTTAGTATCCTATTACCTCCTCCCACCTGTTAGTATCCTCCTATTACCCCCTTCCACCTGTTAGTATCCTATTACCTCCTCCCACCTGTTAGTATCCTCCTATTACCCTCTCCCACCTGTTAGTATCCTATTACCCTCTCCTACCTGTTAGTATCCTATTACCCCCTCCCACCTGTTAGTATCCTATTACCCCCTCCCACCTGTTAGTATCCCCCTATTACCTCCTTCCACCTGTTAGTATCCTATTACCTCCTTCCACCTGTTAGGATGATCCTATTACCCCCTCCCACATGTTAGGATGATCCTATTACCCCCTCCCACCTGTTAGTATCCTATTACCTCCTTCCACCTGTTAGTATCCTATTACCTCCTATTACCCCCTCCCACCTGTTAGTATCCTATTACCTCCTTCCACCTGTTAGTATCCTATTACCTCCTTCCACCTGTTAGTATCCTATTACCTCCTCCTATTACCCCCTCCCACCTGTTAGTATCCTATTACCTCCTTCCACCTGTTAGTATCCTATTACCTCCTCCTATTACCCCCTCCCACCTGTTAGTATCCTATTACCTCCTTCCACCTGTTAGTATCCTATTACCTCCTTCCACCTGTTAGTATCCTATTACCTCCTTCCACCTGTTAGTATCCTATTACCTCCTTCCACCTGTTAGTATCCTATTACCTCCTCCTATTACCCCCTCCCACCTGTTAGTATCCTATTACCTCCTTCCACCTGTTAGTATCCTATTACCTCCTTCCACCTGTTAGTATCCTATTACCTCCTTCCACCTGTTAGTATCCTATTACCTCCTTCCACCTGTTAGTATCCTATTACCTCCTTCCACCTGTTAGTATCCTATTACCTCCTTCCACCTGTTAGTATCCTATTACCTCCTTCCACCTGTTAGTATCCTATTACCTCCTTCCACCTGTTAGTATCCTATTACCTCCTTCCACCTGTTAGTATCCTATTACCTCCTTCCACCTGTTAGTATCCTATTACCTCCTTCCACCTGTTAGTATCCTATTACCTCCTTCCACCTGTTAGTATCCTATTACCTCCTTCCACCTGTTAGTATCCTATTACCTCCTTCCACCTGTTAGTATCCTATTACCTCCTTCCACCTGTTAGTATCCTATTACCTCCTTCCACCTGTTAGTATCCTATTACCTCCTCCTATTACCCCCTCCTGCCTGTTAGGATCCTACTAGTATCCTGTTAGTCTCCTGCCTGTTAGAATCCTGTTAGTCTCCTGCCTGATAGTATCCTACCTGATAATTCTATCCACTAGTATTCTACCTGTTAGTATGCTAATTGGATCCTCCTACCGGTTAGTATCCTATTAGTTTCCTACCTTTTATTCTCCTATTAATATCCTACCAGTCCCCTACCTTTCAATCTCCTATTAGTATACTATCCGATGCCATTCATATTAACTAACAACCTCCCTCTTTTATGACCTATATTCAGCTCAATACTGTATTATGTATCTACAAACAGTTAGGTAGTGGCAGTGACCACCGATCTGCCTCCATATAGGTACCAGTAGATTGTTTTCTCTTTCAGTTGTAATCTATGACAATAGTATCCTATCAATGCCAGCAATATTATGTACTTTATCTAGTATCTGAAGTTAAGTAGTGGCTGTAACTTTTTAACTCTGAGGTTTTGGAAAAAAAAGAGGGGACAGACCAGCTTGTTTGGTTTGTTATCATCATAGCTTTGGTGTATGATTATGCTTATCTGCTGGGTTGGCATTGCATAATCGCAGCAAATAATCCCCCTTATATATATATATATATCATCATAGTCTGTCATAATGCAACTACTCAATGTGACCTTCCAATGAAATCCCCCCACCCCTCTGTTCTTCCTCCCTCCGTTGTACACAGCACACATTTTTTTTGACTGTAGTCTACAAATGCTGCCCTTTGGCCATACAAAAAACAAATACAGGGGGATTCAGTCAGTAGTTTACAGAGATTGAGGCTATTTTAACTATAAATCATAATGCCGGATGGACACTGGCAGTTCAAATTGGTGTTGAGAGCTGCTGATTCTGTGGCTAAAGCCACATCAAGGACATTATTGATACCTGTACATTCAATTAGCTTCACTTACTTGTCTCCGTGTCCAGCAGGTCTCCATGCGAGTTGAACCACTGTATATTCGGTACAGGCTCTCCAGTGACGTTGCAATCAATCAGCGCGCAGTTACCTTCGCGGGCGATGATCTGGCTTACTTTCGAGAACACCAGGGGGACAAATCCACCATCTGCCACCGTGCCGTTTTCTGTGCTGTTTCTATCTGAAACCGCCGATAGAACCCCGGCGGTGTAGAGGCTGATAGTGGACAGTAGCAAGAGGCTAAAACCGTAGCCACTTGACCGACTCATTTTTTCCCCTTCTTCCTGACGGTGGCTTTCCCCGGAGGATAGTTTGTCATGCCACTCGCGTCTTCGTGTTCAACACATACTGGCTATCTCCTGATTGCGGTAATGAAAGGCAATTTGGTATTCTGCTCCAAATCTTGAAGCATTCCACTGGAAGAGGAAAACAATTAAAGAAAGAAAATCACTCATGAACATTCTGAACAGTTGGTTTGTTTAGATAGTAATGATTTCTCTGCTGAACCAAAAGATAAGGCCAGGGACCTTCGGTTGGTAAATGACGCCCCGACCCGTCTTTGACTCCGACAACAACAAAGAAACACTACCAAATACAATAACAGTTTAAAAAAAATGTAAAACCAACAATGAATGTAATATTGTCGTTACAGCAACAGTATCTGTTAATGCATTGTTACAACATAGAGCTGCAATGTTACAGACATGATATTATAATTATAATATTGACGCCTACATAATATTTATTTTCGGTCTATTTTTATTAGCTAACGTTAGGCCTAACGTATTGTCTAAAATCAGTTGCTTGATAACAATAAATGCTGTTAGTTAGTAGTATAAATATATTTATTTGACCGACAATTTGAATGCAAAATAAAGTAGCTAACCTAGCTAGCTATTCTGGGCTATTTGCAATAGTAAGCTAATATTGGTCTGGATGCAACATAGTGGAGGCTTGCTAGCAATCTAACGTTACCGTCGCTAGCCAGCCTGGAAAGGACACAACGGGTTGGCTAACTAGCTAACTTCTTTGATATAGCTAAACGGCCAAGTAGCTCACATAGTATAGTTCGCTAGTTAAATGTAATGTTTAATGTAGTAACGTTAGCTATCTAACATAAAAATAATCAACCGTTACTGTAGCTAGTAACGTTACTAGGTACAGGGAATGATGAATGCTAACGTTAGTAGCTAACCATCATCATAGCTAACGATAACGCTATCTCGATTAATAACGTTTTCCAACATCTGATTGCATACTTACACAATAGTCGTCCACTGTTATGTTTGCGGAGCTAGTTACTAAAGATGTTTTTATCGTTATGCGGTCAAGAAGGAGAACGCCGTCTGTCTTTCGGACACCGCTGCGTTCCGCTATTTATTCGACATCCTCAAATCTCTTGTCTTTTGCTCAGCTGGCGGCTTGACACAACATTCGTTCGCTGCAGCGTTCAGCTTCCCTACCCTAGTCAAATTACAAGCAAGCAGCAAGAAAACTAGGACGGTCATTGGCAACGCACCAACTTTATTTGATCCGACCTGAAGGGGTGCACATGGCAATCATGAATGTGTCATTAGTGGAATTAAATGTAGCTAGAAAAGTATGATGTTTATTATTTTTTTCTATTTTTTTTTGTTGCAATAATTGAAAAGAACACCATCACTTCTTTTTATTTTTTATTTAACTAGGCAAGCTTGTTAATAACAAATTCCCTGGCCAAACCCAGACACTGTGCCAATTGTGCACCGCCTACAGCCTGGAATCAAACCAGGGTCTGTAGTGACACCTCTAGCACTGAGATGCAGTGCCTTAGACTGTTGCGCCACTCGGGAGCCCAAGCTTCTTCCAATAACTAAAACACAGCAACTAAAACATGTCGTTTTTTCATGAATGAATGAATGAAGTGCATTTATGAACTAAACTGTAGGCTACATTTAGGGCTTACTGCTTTGTGTCTGCCCTTTGTCTTTCTATGAAGTCTAGGACATTAACATACAGTTCTCCAGACAGTAAACAGAGGCCAGTGTCTCACTCTCTCTGAGATCCAGGCAGTTTGCCATCATCAACCACTGCATTGTTCAATCTGATGGATGTAACTACAGTCCTGAAGACTGACGAAGAGGCCAAATGTGGTTCTATTTCATCCTCGGCCTTCCCTTTGTATATATAAATGACCAATGAGATGAGTTGTATTCAGAACACGACTAATTTGAATAGGCAAAATAACTAGGATACAAACAAATTAAATCAATGCTATCAGTAGCTTACTGTATACATTGCAGGCACACTCTCTTCACACATTCTCTCTCCACACACTCACACACAAACGGTTGTAGTCAAAAGAGAGCGTATAAAGTTCAGGTAAAAATAACAAACTGTTTGGCTCAACGCAAGTAGGTCATATCTGCCTTCCGGAGTGGATTATTGACCGACCTTGTCGGTACTTTAAAAGCATGAATCAATCTCTGAAATGGACACATGCTATTAAAAGACTCCATTCATTAATCCATAACCCTAGCTATCTCACATTAGCAAGCGTTGATATTGTGATATTTCCGAATAAATATACACAGCAGAGTTTCAATGAACTGCAAATTCAATTCTAAGCAGAGTTTCAATGAACTGCAAATTCCATTCTAAGCAGGAGTGAGACATAGGGGTTGCTTCAGATGAAACACAAACACATGGCCAGCTGCCTAGGTGCCTCTCAAGTTAGAAAAACATTTAAAAACAATTCATATTTTTTTGTTCAGAAATGCTTGGCTCAAATAATGCTGATTTAGTTGCAAAGATGTTAACAGAGTTACACAGTGCCAGCTACTAAACTAGGCTGATGACTGCCACATGGTGATTACATTTACAGTTATCTCCAAGGCAAAATGCGTATCTTGTCCGAGGTAAGTTAGCGTCTCTGTGATTCAAGTGTGAATTAGTGTACAGTTTTTGAAATATATATATATCTCTGTCAATGAAAATAGTTAATATTTTTGTTATCTGAAGTACTCCTTACAAAGCTTCCTTGATGAGTGCAGAGCCTCTTGAAAGCCAGTGTAAAAAGGGAGAGAAGATATATTTATTCCTCATTTATTGAATTCAAGTGTGCGTGTGTGTCTGTGTGTGTGTTTCTTCACCTCATCGATCTGTTGCGGTGTGGAGAGGGAGAAGGCCGCTCTGACATAAGGACAAGGGTCTGAGCTGTTGATCATGAATACACCTCTAGGGACGAGCAGCACCTAGGACAACAGACAATATTCAACACACCAGGACCTACATACCAAATCTCATGACAGAGCCAAAACTGTGGTGGTGGTGGTGTGGTGATGAACTTATATCATAGCCCGGAGACTCCATTTGCCCTCACACTCTCACACTCTCACACACACACACACACACACACACACACACACACACACACACACACACACACACACACACACACACACACACACACACACACACACACACACACACACACACACACACACACACACACACACACACACACACACACTCTTATCTTGAAGCTCAGAATTATGTGTCTTAAAACTGCTGCTTATAGATTCTGTGTGCTGATATTAGAGTTGCTCTTTGTTTCTTCCTCTCCCAGTCCCACTCTGCACATAACAAGCCTAATAATCTACTGCAAAAAGCTTAAATTGTTTCGTGCTGTGAGGGAAAATCCTGCATGTTAGATTATAAAATACAATCTGAAAGTGTTCGCTGCTATTTTCACATAGAAACAGACCAATCAGAGTGGATTTGGACTGTTCTCGTGTGGGAGGGGAAATGGTGGGTTTTTAAATCCGTTTGCCTTGGTGAATACTGGCTATTTTCCATCCTATCCCACATCCTATTCCTGACAACACTAGCCCCGCCCTGCAAACATCCTGCTGCTGATCATGATGCATGAGTAGAACTAGAAACCTAGACAACCAAATAACACAAGACACACAGTAGGGTTACCTGTAGCCAACCTGTCCTTAATATCCTAAATATAGATCATTTTAATGACAGGAACCTCTCAAAGATGCATGACTTCAGTATAAATTGACCATTTTAGAACCCCAAGCATAATCTCATTCAGTCAAACAGGCTGTATTAGTTTAGTCAGTGTATGTGTCAGCTGTGGTGAGCCTGAGGTAAGGTGTGTGCGCGTGTTTGTTTGTGTGTGCACCTTCTCCTCCAGAGCTTTCTAAATGATTAGATGCTGGGTGTCTGCAATGCCCTTCAGTTTGATCCACAGGAACATGCCTGCAGCTGGAGTGCGCCACTCTGTCACATCTACACACGCACGCACACACACACACACACACACGCGCACGCACGCACGCACACACACACACACACACACACACACAGGAAAGAGAAACAGAATGGTTGGGTCTGGGTGCAGGGATTGTTTCTTGTATTATGCCTTTAGCAAAACGCTAATTTCTCTATAGACTTTTTTAGTTATAACCTTTTAACAAGCTGAACTTTAATAATTATTATAACTTTAATAATTATTAATCATTAGTTGTAATAGAGACCTGAGGGGTGCCATAGCCGAGGGGCTATGCCAGAGGTGAAGGGTTATCTGTAGGGGGAAGGTCCTGAGAATAGGAAAAGCGATCCCGTGGCAGGCATTGATAAGGGGAGAGAGCCATGGATTAATGATGAAGGGGGTCCAGGTCAGGTCACGTTCAGGGAGAAAGAATGGCCCATATCACTTAGTTTCCTGCCTAGCAATACAGATCCAACATCGCTAAACATTGTGTTCTGAGAATATGAAACATACTTATTCATGTCACTGAGGGAAAGAGGGTAATGTATAACGTTTACATTATGACGGGATATGTTGTTGTTAGCCATCAGGGATCCTATAGGAGGGATCCTCTGGGAGGAGAAGAGACACAGCCTGGAACTAGTCACCATGACAGCCGTGCGTTGGGGAGGAGTGAGAACTTTGGGTTAGAGGTCAGGTCAGATGAAGTGAGGGAGAACAGATATCACTAAGGTTCTGTCTAGCAACAGAGATGTATTGGCTGTTCAGATGTGTAGGAGGAGACTCAGCATAGGAGAAAGGGTTAAATATCAATGCTTGTGTGAATTTCCTGCAACAACAGGGTGATCAAATTAAGACCCTACATCTGTAGGTGTGTTATTTATTCAGGTGACATTGGTACGACCTTTGACCTACCCATCTATGTTGTTGAGGACACCATCCTGACCCCAGCCATGCAGCAGTTGGGACACAATGAGCTGGAGAGGGGGAGATGGAGAGAGAGATAGGAGACTGAGAACCAGGCCAGGGTGTAGTAGTCAAAGGTAGAAGTCACCACAATCTCTACACCAATAACCAAATCTCGTGCGCACGCTGGCAAGCTACATTTGAATGTTTTGGTAGTCATGCGAGACTTCTCACCAGCCCCCACTGAGCAATAATGTAAGGTACTACCAACCTTTCAGAACTTGACCATGGAAAAGGAATATACAGTATAGCTATGTCATGGCCGTATTTTTGATTTATTTTCTTCTCTCACATTGTAAACAAATGGAATGAACTCTTTCTATATTCCATATTGTCTATAACATTCCATACTTCTGTATCATGTACATGTACTGAGGAGAAACTGAAGTGACGATCAGACCGACCGATGTAATTCCATCTATTCTAGGGCGCTAGACAGTGTGCTTGTTCTTTAATCACACATCCTCATTTATCTATTCCCTAACTTCCTCCTGCGTGTGAGTGAATAACCCACAGGTGTCACGATGACATGCCGTTGGTCTACAAAGAGCAGGCAGTGACTGAGTGGGACTGGCTCTTCCAGCCAGTTCATGAAAGGTGAATTAGCATTGTGTTAACCTCGGTGATGATGACACTGATTAAACTACCAACACTTTCTGTCTACTCTCATCTACAGGGAAACGTGGGAGTGTCCGCCTATTGGCACCCTATTCCCTACACAGTGAACTACTTTTGACCACCCTGGTCAAAAGTAGTACACTATATAGGGAGTAGGGTGCCATTTGGGAGGTAATTACAGACAATTATGTCACTAATCTATACTGAGAATGTTACAGTACATTCACACAATTAAATGGAACACTTGTAAATCTCTCTCTCGATGATTGCATTTGTCTCATTAAAACCCAGCCAAATGGTCTCTTCTGGGAAAAGCACTTTAAAATGTTTTTTAATCATGGTGCTATTCACTAGGAACCAAAGGGAAGCAAACGGACCAAAATGGGGAGGGACTACCTAAACTTGTCCAATAAGAAACGCTTGTTCTCGTTTTCTGTTGCGAAACATGTTCCGACGGTGTGCACTGATGAATATCACCCAGGAGCTTTCCAGTTTTGCTCTTATTACAGTCACAGGAAAGAAGACTCTTATGGTATTTAAAAAGTGACTAGAGACTAGACACAAAGTAGAAAATACAATCACATGAAATGAAAGATGGCTAAAGTTTTCATTACTACCTACCATGCATTTTAAAGGCGGGTGGTAATGAACGTTTACTAAGACTGGCATGCTACATGTACATAATAGGAGTTACTTGTTTATTTCTACATTTATTTTAAAGGGGATGGTGGGGTAGTTTACTACTAGGCCTACTTTTAAAGGGGAAGGTGGGGTAATTTATTACGACATGTATTTTAAAGGGGGTGTTGGGGTTGGAAGTAGAGGTTCATTCACCTGTGTGAAGGTGCTGGTGTGCATCGTAGAAGCCTGGATGTGTAGTACCACTCTGTCCACCAGCAGCTTGGGCCCACAGAGCCTATTCTCAGCCTACACACACACACACACACGCACGCACACGCAAGTACACACACACACACGCAAGCACACACACACACACACACACACACACACACACACACACACACACACACACACACACACACACACACACACACACACACACACACACACACACACACACACACACACACACACACACACACACACACACACACACACACACACGAGTCCCTGTGGTCCATATTGACTAATACTGAAGAGAACACTCTCTGCTTTTGCATCCTGTGTGTGTCTGTGTGTGTGCAATTAAATTGTCAAACATAAACTGGAATATCAAGGTGCCACTAACCAGCTGTTTACACACATTCTGACTTAATCCCTCTGTAAACAAGTTCAGACGTGTAAATAGACAACCACATAGCCAACGTGTCTCATTGAACACTCTGACCTCAGAGGGAGAGAGACTACTACAAAATAGTTACACTGATATAACTAGTAATAATGTAATAACTGAAACTAAACGTTTATCTTTTTTTAACTATATTTTTAAAGTCTTTGTATGTTTATTGGATAAAGGGAGATAGAGGTGAAAAGTAGGAGAGAAAGTGCTGATTCGAATCCATTCTGGCAGTGGTACAACTGACCTCTGCTCCAGAGGCAGCAGCATAGACCACTAGGCCACCCCAGACTACTGAACAGGCCTCTCTTGCCAAATAGATTATTATCTCAATGAGATTAACCTGCATTAATAAAGGTTCAATGAAAACAGTTAACTTCCTACTTCCTCCCGGACTTCTAACCCCACATGGTTGCTTTGGAGATCTGACAGTGTGCCTCACCATAACGACAGGACCTTTGAGAAGGAGTCTGTCCTGATGATCCGCCCGTCAAAGTCCATGGAGAAAAACGTGAGAGCACCGGGCGACAGACAGGCAGGCAGGCAGGCAGACAGGCAGACAGACAGAAACACATGAGCAGCCTGTTTATGATATACAGTAGGGGTGATGCCAGTGCTGTGTCCCGATAAAACACACAAAGTCAAAATACATGAAACAATTACACCATTTTTACCTTTTTAAACTGTAGGAAGTAATAGGGGTCATCCTCGAGAATAAGGAGGTCATACTGTCTGGCAAGCTGTCAAAACGAGAACAAAAGCTGATTAGTTCTGGTGAATTAGACCTTTAGGGAAATCAATTTTCCACTCAAGTCAGAAAAGAACAAGCACAATCATTTCGCTCCCATATGCATAAGTCATTGTTTCAGTGTCAGTAGTTTTTACTGGCCCTGTGACCTGACCAGGACCGTGTCAAACTCCAGTCCCGAGTCATAAGCTGGTCAACATGAATCAGACCGTTAGGGAAATCATTAATGAGAACTAGAACAATGGATTAAGATTGGTTCCCTCTTTTCTTGGCTAATGCATAGCCCTGTTTAAATACTTTATAAATCCTTCCTTCCTTGTTTCCTTGAGGTAAGCACTGATTTATAACTGATTCAATAGATGAAAGCAAGGTTACCAACTTCTTACTTTCACCAATTCAACCAATTCAAATCTGTGATTACTTCAAGGAAGGAAGGTAGAAAGGAAGGGTGCATTTTCAAGTATTTGAACAGGGCCTATATTCTCAGAAAAGGAGTGATATGTGGCACCACTTGTCCTCTTAGGGGATCCCTCTGAAAAGATAGCTCCAGATAGAACTCTTTCTGGTTCCAAATAGCACCCTTTAACAGGTTCTACTTGAAACCCAGGTTCTATTTAGAACACAAAAGGGTTCTCTCTGACCTGAAAAAGGAAGCCTATTTTCCAGGGGTTCTCCTACAGGGCTCCCGTGTGGCGCAGCGGTCTAAGGCACTGCATCTCAGTGCTAGAGGTATCAATACAGACACCCAGGTTTGAATCCAGGCTGTATCACAGCCGGCTGTGATTGGGAGTCCCATAATAGGGTAGCGCACAATTGGCCCAGCATCGTCTGGGTTTGGCTGGTGTAGGCCGTCATTGTAAATAAGAATTTGTTCTTAACTGACTTGCCCTGGTTAAATACAGGGACAATTGGTGTTACTTGGCACTTTTTTTCTGAGAGTGTATGGGTCTGCACCTCCCTCTTCCTCTGGGTGGTCAAGGAGGCCCCGGTGGGGTTTCCTCCATTGGGGATGGTGTAGAGGACCCTGGGTACGGTGCTGTGTGGCTTGTGGACATCTGCCAGGTCCCAGCGGGACAGCACCTCCTTCAGACCCCCCAGGATCATACCGTGCTGGTCACCGGAGGGAGGAAGGGCAAAATGGTGAAAGAGAGGGAGAGGGAGAGAGAGTAGGAGGGGGACAGAGAGAGAAAGAGAGTGAGAGAAAGAGAAGTGCTTCTTACTGCAGTGAGAGTTCCAGAGTAGGTAGATGCGTGGAGTAGAACGTCTCCAGGATTGACAAGCATTTCAAAAACCTACCAAAAAAAGGGAAAATAATGATCCCGTACCCAGAATCAAAACATTCCCTTCAACATAGACAAAAGTATACTGAACACAAATATAAAAGCAGCCTGTAAAGTGTTGGTCCCATGTTTCCTGAGCTGAAATAAAAGATCCAAGAAATGTTCCATACACACAAAAAGCTTACTTCGTTCAAATTTTGTGCACAAATATATTTACATCCCTGTTAGTGAGCATTTCTCATTTGCCAAGATAATCCATCCACCTGGCAGGTGTGGCATATCAAGAAGTTGATTAAACAGCATGATCATTACACAGGTGCACCTTGTGCTGGGGACAATAAAAGGCCACTCTAAAATGTTCTGTTTTGTCACACAACACAATGCCATAGATGTCTCAAGGCTTGAAGGAGCGTGCAATTGGCATGCTGACTGCAGGAAAGTCCACCAGAGCCGTTGTCAGAAAACTGAATGTTCATTTCTCTACCATATGCCGCTTCCATGTCATTTTAGAGAATTTGGCAGTATGTCCAACCGGCCTCACAACCCCAGATCACGTGTAACCACACCAGCCCACGACCTCCAGATCCGGCGCCAATAATTAATTGCAATATGAGTGAAATTGAGTGAAATTGTTTTCCTTCCAAAAAACATTGTAATTAAGTTTGTTAGAAAGCAGCTTTTCTGTGTTGGAATGGTGTGGACGTACCCCAACATCAGAATGGTGTGGGCATCTGTCATGAAAAATATTAGGAGAATGACATCATCCTATATGAGGAAATAGAAAGCATTTTTTGAACAGTCTGAAGTGTTTTTTCTCCAATTTATGCTTTGGCCACAAATACGAGTATAAGACGAGAGTCAACAACATTGCTTGGGTATGAGTTAACAGAATATAAACTTTCAAAAGTCTGATTTTCACTGGGACAGTTACTTCAACCTTTCCATTCATAGGGGCGAATTCCAAGTTTAGTTGAATTTTTATTTAAGTCAATGAGAGGCGAAGTGAAGGACGTGAAATTGGAGGTTAGGATTCATTCCATTCAGAATAACCTACAGTTACAAAACCTCACCCAATTCTCTTATCTTTTTTTGAAAAAAGGAATAGGCCTAATCATTAATAATTACATTTGTATAGCAGCCAAGGTATGGATTAATAACATATTCAGTATTTGATGTGTGTATTGGATCCTGGGCTGCATAATAGGATGCCATTTGAGACTCAACCTTGGCTTTATTGTCCCGGCATCTCTTATCAGCTGTGATTGAACCAATGCAGACCACACACACACACGCACACGCACACACACACACACACACACACACACACACACACACACACACACACACACACACACACACACACACACACACACACACACACACACACACACACACACACACACACACACACACACACACACGCACACACACACGCACACACACACACAGGTTGAGAGAGATATAGACCAATACGAGACACTATTTATACAGATAGTAATAAAGCTAGATAAGGAGCCATTAGAGAGATAACCTCCCTTCTAACACTGCCATTGACTAGTATAGGTGTCATGTTGTCCTAACCTTTTCAATGTTGAACAGCACTGTGACAGGTCAACAGTTTAAACAGGCCAATGATTTTACATTGTAAACTTAGCCAATTCCTGACCATATGAATTGTGTGTTAGAGCTAGCCATGTACTATATATTATACTCTGTTTGTGTCAAGGGGAGATTTTGGAGGCTATGTTCTTGTTGACTCTCCTATATTGTAGCAATACGAGGGTAGCCCTGACCACGACACGAACCAGTAACTGTCAACCCAACACCTTAGCCGTTACGCCAAGAGATCCGAACCTCTTGACGAGGTCACTAGGTGTTGGGTTAAGGTTGTTACAATATCATGCTCTGAAGAAGCTTCTAGGATCTTTTAGAAGACTAGCCCTTTCGTGGGCTAAAATACTTAAAGGGGGTGTGGTATATGGCCAATATACCACGGCTAAGGACTGTTCTTAGGTATAAACCCCCGAGATACCGTATTCCTATTATAAACTGGTTACCAATGTAATCAGAGCATCAAAAATAAATGTTTTGTCATACCCGTGGTATATGGTCTAATATACCACGGCTTTCAGCCGATCAGCATTCAAAGCTCGAACCACCCAGTTTATAAATCATAATAAACAATATCCTGGTCAAAAGTAGTGCAGCATATAGGGAATTGGGTGTTGTTTCGTACACACCCAGTGTTTCCCGCTGGAGGCAGAGTACTGTCATGGTCATCATGGTCTCGTCGAAGGTGATCGTGTCACCATTCTGTCCCCATTCTTCACCTGGATGGAGCAGGACTGGAAGGGGAAGGTGTTGGGAGCCCCTCCGGCCAGGGAGATCATGGAGGGGGAGACCTCTGCTGGAGCTCAGCTTAGGGGTGGAAGAGAGAAAGACAGGTTGGTTTCTCAAGTCTCATATAATGAAATTGTATTGTGGCTTACACTGAACCAAATTATTTTACCCCAACACTTTAGGAACTGAATAAAATGAAATACATTGAACTGTGGATCAAACCTGAAAACTGACAAAGAACCATGACTTACTCAACATTGGGATGATGGAGGGCGTCCGAGCTGCACTTACAGCTGTCAAAAACCAAGCGTTGTTCATGGGTCCTGTAAAATCAACACGCAGGTAGGTTTCGAACAATTAACACTGACAGAGCCGTCTTTCCTGTGGTATGTCAACATTCCTGAGGAATAGAGATATACAATGTGACAGTGTACGATTGTTAACAGCAACACATGACATCATGCTGCATGATGACACATTTGACATAATTTTCATTTGAGTCATTTAGCAGAAGCTCTTATCCAGAGCGACTTACAGTTTGTGCATTCATCTTAAGATAGCTAGGTGGGACAACCACATATCACAGGCATAGAGAGTACATTTTCCCTCAATAATGAAGCTGGGGGGGGGGGGGGGGCAGGTCGACTTGAGGAGGATAATTATCTAAGATACTGTTTGAAGAGGTAGGGACATATGGACAGATAGGGTATTTACATGCTGTCTACTAATGTTGATTGTTGGGTCAAGTTACAACAAGACATAAAGACATAGTAAATACTGTTCACCCATTCCATGTGAATCATCTTCAGAAAAACGTGATTATGGTATAATGATGAGATGTGTTATACTATGTTTAGTTTGAGTGTGATATCCTTGGCACGTTGATAAAGTACCTTGTATGTTACTGGCAAGACAAGTACAGTAGTAGGTTGTGAACTAAACTCCTAAGTAGATAAGGTTACTATGTTGTCCTGCTCCTGCATACAGCAGCACTGGAGTGGATTATCTTGCAATAAAGGCAGCGCGAATAGAGAGCAATAGTATTGGAGTATTTTTGTAGGCACTAACTCTGCCATGGTTGGTTGGGCAAAGCCTATGGGAAATTGAATGGCGTTTTTGTAGGGGTTTTCGATAAATGCCAGAAACAAGGTCTGTGGTGAACACAGGCTGAGGAGAGTTTTGTTCTGTGAGATACAGTTACAGGACCATTTTCTTTTCATGGGCCTGGTTTTATTTCTATTAGAGCATATCGGATGACTCTCATTCATATTCCAATCACCCAGTTCAATGTAATAGTGATAGGTTTAGGCTACTACATGATTCTCAAATGTTCCCTATGAGGTTGCTGCAACCTAGCCTATGAATGAAAGTTTACAATGTTGGTGCGCACACAGGCCGAGAGACAAATGCAAGGCACTCTTGCCTGCATCTAGCTGAAATAGGGTGTAATCATTAGTCCATCAGTTGCAAACAGGTATGTTTATCTCGGTTTTGTTCCATTTGCTTCCGTTTAAGAAACGTTTTTCAACAGAATCGGCAAAATGAATAAACCTGATCACGGGTAAACAGAGTTCACTCTCATAACAGCAACGTTGTAATCATTTCAATTCAATTTGCTTTATTGGCATGATGTAACAATGTAAATATTTCCAAAGCTTACTTTGGAGATTTGCAATATTAACATTATAAAAATGATAAAAATCAATGTTGTCAACGGGACAACAGTAACAACAATAATCAAGGGTCAAAATAACCAAACGCTGAACAATAACAATAATAATAGAGGACATGTGCAGGCTGGTTTGTGTCACTCATCTTATGCTGCTTGTGGACTTCAATGCACAACAAATCAGCTGCATGTGACCAGGCAAGAAAACCTTTCCAAGCCAAACCTCTATAAACAGTTTACATCGTTGTCCCCATATTAGCTCAAGTAACCTCATAGTCAGTATAGTTAATCTTTGAGTCAACTACTCACCACATTTTATACACCGCAGTGTTAGCTAGCTGTAGTTTATGCTTTCTGTACTAGATAAATGATCTGATCCCTTGATTGGGTGGACAACGTGTCAGTTCATGTTGCAAGAGCTCTGACAGGCTGGAGGACGTCCTCCGGAAGTTGTCATAATTACTATGGAAGTCTATGGAAGGGGGTGAGAATCATGAGCCTCCTAGGTTTTGTAAGGAAGCCAATGTACCCAGAGGAGGATGGAAGCTAGATGTCTTCTGGCTACACCAGGGTGCTACCCTACAGAGTGCTGTTGAGGCTACTGTAGACCTTCTTTGCTAAATCGTGTGTTTCAATCAGTTATTTGGTGACGTGAATATATTTAATATAGTTTTATCGAAAAAGGATAACTTTTAAAATCTTTGACAATTTCAATTTTTATGAAATTCACTGAGGAGCATGGTCCTCCCCTTCCTCCTCTGAGGAGCCTTCACTGATGAGATAATCTTCATCAGCAAACGACACTAGAATTTATGTAATAATAAAAAGACACAGAAAGCACAGACTTCATAATTCATAAAGATCATGTTAACTGACTGATAGGATCTCATAGAAGAAAACATATAAAATCTCCTAAACCTGTGTGAACCTCAGACCTTATTTTCAGCATTTATCCCAAAACCCTTTTCCTTCCCCATTCATTTTTCACACAGGAATGGCTGAACGAACCAGAGGTAACTTATTTTCGGGTTTTAGGAATGTTTTATATGTATATGGGGATACAACCATCCCAGCTCTGCAGATTTTGCTGCAAAGAGACATAATCATTAGATCATTTGTTTTGGTACTGTCCATATGTACCTTGCTTTTGGTTGCAAGATCGGGAATGGCTGAAGAATTGCAACATTTATTTGGAGCTAACTCTGCAAATAGCACTGCTGGGTGATTTAAAAAGTCTTAGTCAATCGATCAACAGTATAAAACAACTCTTAGCAAAAAAAAATATTTACAATATGTAGAATCTATGAGAATAGAAAGGTTCGGCTCTTTTGTGAAACATCACAGGACAGTTGAAAAATATATGGCAAATAGAAATATAAACTGGATGGTGTTCAGAGATAGATGGACGGGGTTGAGTCGAGCTGAAGGATGGGACTGGATGGTGTTCAGAGATAGATGGACGGGGTTGAGTCGAGCTGAAGGATGGGACTGGATGGTGTTCAGAGATAGATGGACGGGGTTGAGTCGAGCTGAAGGATGGGACTGGATGGTGTTCAGAGATAGATGGACGGGGTTGAGTCGAGCTGAAGGATGGGACTGGATGGTGTTCAGAGATAGATGGACGGGGTTGAGTCGAGCTGAAGGATGGGACTGGATGGTGTTCAGAGATAGATGGACGGGGTTGAGTCGAGCTGAAGGATGGGACTGGATGGTGTTCAGAGATAGATGGACGGGGTTGAGTCGAGCTGAAGGATGGGACTGGATGGTGTTCAGAGATAGATGGACGGGGAGTCGAGCTGAAGGATGGGACTAAAAACAAACAAAAGATAACTATCTAAAATATTCTGTGTCCGTAAAATGTACATAGTATGTATAAGCTGGAAGTAGAAGCCTAAGAGTTGCTCACTATTAGTTTACTCCAATTAGGGGCGGGGTGGTAGGGTTAGGGGAAAATAATAATATAGGAAAATATATATAAAATATTTACAAATAATATATATGGGGGATTGGAAATGATGCAGACCATTAAATTGATTGAAGCCGCAATCTATCTGCAATATTAAAGAGGATCTACCCTCCCAACAACAACAAAAATATATATAAATTAAAATAAAGAACATAATGCACGGATTAAACCTGAAATATAGTGCACACAAATCATATAATAGGAATACATTTGAGCAGACGAACAACAGATTTATGTATACAACCACGTTTGTTTCATGACTGACCTTAATCATTTGACAATTAAACGTACAGTGGCCACTGGATAATGTAGTTTTCACTACAATAGTCCACTGGAGTCAAACCAAATCAAATGTTATTTGTCACATGCCCCGAAGACAACAGGTGTAGATCTTACAGTAAAATGTTTACTTTCAAGCCCTACATTACCCAGGGGGCAAAATAAGTATATCATTTTGAGATTACTGTACAAGTAATTATACGTATATCAACTAACTGCATGATGCAAAAAAAAAGAATCCCTGATAATAAAATCGTAACAAATGATCTCCGATAATTGAATACTGAACCAGATCAACGTAACAGTCAAGGCTAGACAGTACTTCCACCGCCGCACCGGTGGGTGGCGGCAGCGTACCCGAATACACGTAAATAATCATATTGAAACCCGCGAGGAAAATATTCCATTGCTGCTAGCACGTAGCTAGCTAGCTATTTGTTTTGATTTCTCTGGCTTGTGTATTTTTAAATAATAACAATCAGAATAATAATCATTACTGTTCCGTTTGTACAAATAACTAGGAACTTAACCGAAGGAAAGCAGCTGCATCCGCACCGTGAATCATTGATTTGTGAGCAACTAATTTATCTAAAGGCTAATGTTAGCTACAGTAGATAGCTAATCATTCCATCTAGCTAGTCAGTTGTTATTTGTCACGTCAAACGTGCTTGCAACTGCGTTAGCTAGCAAAGTAGATGATTTTCAATTTACCAGGCTATCAAATCGTGTGAAAACTCTCGAGTAGGTTGCTCGTGCGTCGAGAAGCTATCGCGTTTGATAACACGACTTTTCCGCATATAGCTAGATCAAGGCCAACGACCTTGCTGTGATGTAAACTTGCAGGACACCTTTGCTTGTTTTGATTTACATATAGTCGTTTTAATGGGGAAAAGAAAAGACATGATCCACCCAAGGTTTCTTTTAGGTGAGTTTTTATTTTATTTGACTGTTGATGTTATGCTCCCACGACTCAAGCGTGGCTGTTTTTCTTTTAGTCCCCCCCCCCTCTCTGTTACTGATCTAACCTGTAATCATCTGGATACGAATGCCTGGTTGGTTGTGAATTGTAGATTTGACACCATCATATTCACTTGCCATAAGAAGCCATTAGGAACAGTCCATAAGCCACTTGTCATTATTTTGAGTCATACATGGCATTATTATAATAATATATGCCATTTAGCAGACACTTTTATCCAAAGCCACTAACAGTCATGCGGTAGGGCTGACCCTGCTTAGTCGACTGGTCAATAAACTGAGATTTCCTTAGTCAAGCATTCTCAAAAAAACTCCATGGTGCACAAGACACTTAACTCAGTGGACTAATCCATTGCGGAGGTCATGGGGATGGCACAGTCCATCACTCTAAGAGAACATTTATGCTTGATCCGAAAATGTGGTCGGAGGCGCCATATTGATGGTGTGACGCAATTGCGGGGTAAGTCGCTCTGGATAAGAGCGTCTGCTAAATGACGTAAATGTAAATGTATAAACACAAATTGACTTCCATCACAAAAGCTCTGCACTGCTCCGCGAAGCATGAATGTCCTGACTTCTGTTGAGGCCGTATCACCGTAAATGTTGCACGGCCAATGCAGATTTCGGATTGACCATGCAGGGGCTTTTAAAGCCAATTTATGCTTGATCTGTGATGTGATCAGAGGCTTCGTTTGGAGAGTGTGACGCAATTGCGGAGCCATGCAGAGGTCAAATCAAGCTCTGTACTGCATTGCTCTATGCCTCTCAAATTTTGTAACAATGTGGAGAGCTCCGTATTGCTCCTCATTGACATTATTGGTTGACGGTAGGTGGGGTCAGGAGGTCCTGTATAAACACAAACTCACTTCCTTGACAACTTCCTTCCCAACACCTCTGCTCCACGAAGTGCAAAAAGTATATTTGCTCTGACTTCTACGGAGGCCGCATCGCAGTAAATGCTGTACAGCCACTGCAGATGTTGGACTGACCATGTAGAGCCTTTTAGACATGTGCTACTAAAATTGTAAATTGTTATATTATGTAAGAATAATGGTGTAAC
Organism: Oncorhynchus gorbuscha; assembly: GCF_021184085.1. Taxonomy (NCBI): domain Eukaryota; kingdom Metazoa; phylum Chordata; class Actinopteri; order Salmoniformes; family Salmonidae; genus Oncorhynchus; species Oncorhynchus gorbuscha. The sequence continues at coordinate 16,395,320 of NC_060193.1, forward strand.
AAATGCGCTTTTGTCCTGCGTTGCATCACGTTTGCTGTCAGCGGTTCTGAAACTTAATGTTCAGTGTACTGTTGAATTGGCGCCTTTCCCTATATGACCTACAGTACCAGTTAAAAGTTTGGACACAACTACTCATTCCAGGGTTTTTCTTTATTTGTATTATTTTCTACATTATAGAATAATAGTGAAAACATCAAAACTATGAAATAACATGGAATCATGTAGTAACCAAAAAAGTGTTAAACAAATCAAAATAAATATTATATTTGAGATTCTTCAAAGTAGCCACCCGTTGCCTTGATGACAGCTTCGCATTCTCTCAACCAGCTTCATGAGGTAGTCAGCTGGAATGCTTTTCCAACAGTCTTGAAGGAGTTCCCACATATGCTGAGCACTTGTTGAACAGCTTTTCCTTCACTCTGGGGTCCAACTCATCCCAAACCATCTCAATTGGGTTGAGGTCTCTGATTTTACTTATCATTTATATCATGTTGTTTACACTGTTCCAAACGAGCAGAAAACACATTTTGTAATCTAACAGCACCTGCTTGTCTCACATAATATGCACGCAGCTCTCGCTCCTATGCCTGCCCTTTTCTTGATCTTCTTCTCCTATTACAATTATTGTTATGATCATCATTATAATAGGTAATGTCATTATCATTAGTTGGTCTCTTGTCCTCTTTAGTCTTAGTACTGTAACTTACTTAGGCTTATTTCAATAAAAAGGCTACCGTATCAATCAATGAATCGTTCGCTCATGTCATCATACGAGTCATTCACGCTTTGAAATGCAATTTAGCATTTTAGTTTTAAAATTAAATAAAAAAGGAGCGAAACAATAAATAAACCGCAATTCACGAATGCATGCAACTGTTTATAGTCTGCTGTAATAGATATAGACTGGTACATTTATACTTTATTTAGTGTAATTTACACTGTTCCAAATGGTAAGAAAAAATAATAATATTGTGATCTAAAAGCACCTGTTTGGTACCCGTGGTGTGTTACGGTGTTTGGAGTTGGTTATAACCAATTTATTAATGTGATTATGATAGGTCAGGCCCTATTAGTCAAGTTCATATAATGCATACATGTTTTACATAAAGAGAGTAGGGGTTGAGGGAATAGGGAATGATGTTCCTAAACAAATTAGGTATTTTTGGCCATTGGACTCTCCCTTGAGTCATTTGTGTGTCTTAGTTATTTCATCACACACTGCGCTTAAAGCATCAGACAAGCTCAGTGCATATAGTTGATTTATTCAAACACATAGGGTGTGTCTATATATGAAGAAAAAAACAACCGAGCCCGAGCCCATACACCAGTGGAGGCTGCTGAGGACTCATAATAATGGCTGGAACGGACTGAAACCATGTGTTTGATGTATTTGATACCATTCCACCTTTTCTGCTCGAGCCATTACCTCGATCCTGTTCTCCCCGATTAAGATACCACCAACCTATGAACAACACTTCTAAATAGGCCTGATTGTCTTTGTCTATTTTGTCTACATATTTATTGGTTATCTGTGACTACAGGTGATGGAGACCACCTGGGGTTACACAGCCTCCATAGGAGGAAACACAAGAAGCATAAGAAGCACAAGAAGAAGCATCACCGTGACGACGGGCACAGCTCCTACTCAGAGGCCCTGGAGTCATCTTCTGGCATCCTGATCAAGCCCCCCACGCAGCTCCGACTCAAGCCCCCCACGCAGCTCCGACTCAAGCCACCCACGCAGCTCCGACTCAAGCCCCCCACACAGCTTCGACTCAAGATCAAACTGGGAGGCCAAACGCTGGGGACCAAAAGGTGAGACCTCGCTGGCTTCTATTTTAAGTGACACAGAGACTACTGAGCTTAACAAGGGTTTCTCAGAAAACATAAATATCATGGTTTGCCCATTGTCTACCAATGGTTTTAACATGGTTTTAGTGCTAAAGATATTCTTTATATTTTGGAGAAACTCACCCGGGCCCTGATCAGTTCCTATTGACTTCTGATGCAAAATATAGGTCCAGCGTTCACGTGACCTGAAACTCTAACCCCCTTCTCGTTATCTCTCCTTTTTCTTAATGAACCAGTGTGCCAACATTCAGTGTGGTCCCTGGTGTAGCCCGCTCCCCGTCTCCTCTGATGATCGTGGACGATGATGACGACTCGGATGATGATGACGATGAGGAGCCTTCTGAGGGTGTCCCACTCGAGCAGTACCGGGCCTGGCTTGGTGAGTGCCAAGGTCTGTCTCTTACTCTCATCATGTCCAATCAATATAAAAGTCATTTCCTGTTTAAACTTATTACTTTACTATACACAGTGCCTTTAGAAAGTGTTCACACCACTTGACTTATTCCACATTTTGTTGTGTTACAGCCGGAATTCAAAATGTATAAAAATAAAACTCACCCATCTACCCAATAATGACAAAGTGAAAACATGTTTTAAGAAACATAAGTATTCATACCCCTGAGTCAATAAATGTTAGAAACACATTTGGCAGTGATTATTGTGAGTCTTTCTGGTTAAGTGTCTAAGAGCTTTCTACACCTGGTTGTTGATCATTGCTAGACAACCACCGGATCGTGCCATAGATTTTCAAGCAGATTTAAGTCTAAACTGTAACTCGACCACTCAGGAACATTCACTGTCTTCTTGGTAAGCAACTCCAGTGTAGATTTGTGTTTTAGGTTATTGTCCTTCTAAAAGGTGAATTCATCTCCCAGTGTCTGTTGGAATTCTTACTGAACCAGGTTTTCCTCTAGGATTTTGTCTATGCTTAGCTCCATTCCATTTATTTTTTCTATCCTGAAAAACTGCCCAGTCCTTAGAGATTACAAGCATATCCATAACATGATGCAACCACCACTATGCTAGAAAATATGGAGAGTGGTACTCAGTAATTTGTTGTATTGGATTTGCCCAAAAACATAATATTGCATTCAGGACAAAAAGTTAATTGCTTTGCCACATTTTTTCAGTATTACTTTTTTTGCAAACAAGATGCATGTTTTGGAATATTCTTTATTCTGTACAGGCTTCTTTCTTTTCATTCTGTCAATTAGGTTAGTATTGTGGAGTAATTACAACATTGTTGATCCAGCCTCAGTTTTCTCCTATCACAGCCATTAAACTCTGTAACTGTTTTAAATTAACCATTGGCCTCAAGGTGAAATCCCTGAGCGGTTTCCTTCCTTTCTGGCAACTCAGTTAGGAAGGACACCTGTATATTTGTATTGACTGGGTGTATTGATATAAAAGTATAATGAATAACTTCGCCATGCTCAAAGGGATATTCAATGTCTGCTTAGATTTTTTTTTTAACCCATTTACCAATGGGTGCCCTTCTTAGCGAGGCATTGTAAAACCTCCCTGGTCTTTGTGGTTGAATCTGTTTGAAATTCACTGCTGGACTGAGGGACCTTACAGATAATTCTGTGTGGGGTACAGAGATGAGGTAGTCATTCAAAAATCATGTTAAACACTTATTGCACACAGAGTCCAATAAGTCCATGCAACTTATTGTGATACTTAAACACATTTTTACCTCTGAACTTATTTAGGCTTGCTTTAACAAAGGAGTTGAATACTTATTGACTGAAGATATTTCAGCTTTATTTTTAATTAATTTGTAAAACTTTGGATCGCAGCCATGTCATTGTAATATCTTGACCATGCACTTGTCTGTTTCTTGTCTCTAGATGAGGACAGTAACCTGGACCCGTCTCCTCTGCCAGACATGGACTCTGACTCCCTGGGGGGACTGGGGGGGCCGGTGGACGAGGAGGAGAAGTGGCTGGACGCCCTGGAGAAAGGAGAGCTGGACGACAACGGAGAGCTGAAGAAGGAGGTCGATGAGTCACTGCTCACAGCCAGACAGGTAACAGGGTCCAGACAGGCCTAGGCTAGTCTGACATGTAGATTTCTGACTTTTCCCTCCACCATGTGATTTAAGGTTACGATATGACCTGAGAAATTGCTAGTGGTTATAAACTTAGGTTACAGAAATGCCCTAACCCTATAGATTTAGGTCTACATTCTACTGTACCTGACTGTGTGTGTGTGCTTGCTTCTGTCTTACAGAAAGCCCTCCTGCATAAGCAACAGAACCAGCCTCTCCTGGAGCTGCCCATGGGCTACAAGGAGAAGGAGATGACCGCTGAGATGATGCAGAAGAGGGAGGAGCGTGCCCGCAAGAGGCGCCTGCAGGCTGCCAAGAAGGCAGAGGAGAACAAGAACCAGACCATTGAGAGGCTCACCAAGACCTCGAAGGCCAAGATCAAGAGCATGAGGGAACGCAAGTCCAAGCAGGCCCAGTGTCCCATGGTCCGCTACTGTGACTCGGCCCAGGGAATGGGGATTTCCTTTCCCAAGGGGGTGCTAGCCCCCACCCCTGCTCCCCCCGTGCCCCCCTCCACCGGCACCGGTAGGGTGCGGAGTAAACGGGTGCAGTAATCTGAAGAGGTACTCGTGCTCCAAGACGGGGATCCCGCTCTGTAGTCTGGAGTGCTACAAGAAGAATCTGGTCCTTGTTGTGGAGAGAGCCACTTGAACTTGACCTCTTTGGAAGGTTTTGGCTTGCTGGCCATACAGACTCTAGGGCTAAATCAAAGGACAAGGTGGATATTTTTTATTTAGCAGATTATAAAAATGCTTTCTTTTTTTTTCTTGATATGTCCAGTAATTGGTCATTTCCTCTGCATTTCTGGTGGCAAACTAATGACATAATTATGTGTACTTACAAAAGAGATGAATGTTGTTCAAATCAATGCATCAGTCAGTCAGTCAAATTTAGCCCTGATAACACTCATCATAATAATGGAGGCTACAGCCACATTAGCCAGTTTGTATTTCATTTCTAGATCCTCTGTTTGTGGAAATCCACGTGATGTAGATTGTATAACAATTTAACAAGGTAACCTTGTTTTGTGAAATGAATCAGCTGAAGTAAATCAGCTTTTTCCTAAAATTACAGTGCTCTTTTGCCTGTTGATCATGAAGGACTTTCATTTGTGTAAATATATCGTTAATGGTTTTGTATTCATTTAGGAAGCTGTAAAGCACCGTATAGCATCATGTTAACATGTTACACACTGTTTGATAAATTGAGAAAATTACCCCAGGAAACCAAAACAGGTTTTTATTTTAATCAACAGACTCAAAGGTGCATTTGTATCACAAATGATTTGACTTCTATGCAAAATACTGTACATCTTAAATACAATACCCCCCCACACTCAACAACATATAGGAATTTAACTCCACTTAAGGCGGTTGCCATGCCAATGTGGAGAGGCTAGCAAGCAAGAACAGTCACATTATTTGGTCAGGCACACTTAAAAGGTGCTACACATAGGATTTTTGCACTGCAATTTCAGCAGTCAGATGTTTGAGCTGGTGGACCAAAACCCAAAGTAAAGGCTCAAGTGCAATTCTCTGCCATGTTACAGGGAAATGGGATGAGGGGGAGTTTTGTTTTGAATGCAGCCTTATGCTAGGTGAATTGCAAAATATTTCACAGCAATTTAGATTGTACAATGATTCCCTACACTATCCAGTGCTTGTTTTCACGCGAACAGTGTAGAATTTTTACAACCAGGAAATGACAGAGCGATTTCCACTAGATAACAAAGCCAAAGTCAGATGCTGCTCTGGCGGGCCAAAATCAATAGGCAAATATCACAGCCAATCATAACACTGGTGGGTAAGTAGCACTGTGAAACACTGTCATTCCACTATTACTGCAGATATATTATGGACATTTTCAGAAATTAAAAAGTAAAAATCCTATGTGTAGCACCTATAAGTGAACAGCAATGTCAGAACCACTGAACTAGAATGAGATTATATTTCTACAGTCAGAACAGCAGCAAAATGCTTTCCCTGCAGCCTGTTTTCTGAGGTATTATTGAGTTTAGTGGCTTGTCCTACATGGCACACTATTCCCTACATAGTGCACTACTTTTGACCAGATTCAAAAGCTGTGCACTCAATACAGAGTAGGGTGCCATTTCGGACACAAAATTGTTGCATCCAGTAAACCCAGGGCATCGTTCAGTAGGCAAGTGTAGAGAGACGTTACAGATAGAAATGCAATGAATAGAGCTGATGTGATTCCTTACAATAATATTCTACATATCAGGCATGTTTTTTTCTATTTAATATATTTCTATCTGAATGTTCCACAGCGTTGTCCCCTGCTGTTCCACTGGAGCTGGTCCAAGTCTAACAGAGAACAACCTTGGTCTTTCCTTTTATCTGCTGTCAGGTGATCAATGTCTGTCTGGAACAAGACAAGTCTTAGTTCCCGCAATATCTCAGACAGACAGTAAGCAGGCGTTGAGGTCGACTATGAAACGTTGAAGACCAGGGTCGTGTTCATTAGGGTGTACTGTTGTAAAATATTTTGTGACGGGGAAACAAACAAGCGGTTCTCATTGGAGTTCAGGTAGCCCCTCCCGGTTTCTATCAGTTTTCTCCCATTTGATGCCTAATGAAAAGAACCCAGGGTTGTGCACCGCTGTCTGTAGGTAGTAGTGTTATCAGAGTTCATTAAGAGACTGTAGGCAGACGGCTCGTCACAAGGCCAGGCCGAAAGATAGGCGGAAGGCCATCTCCACGGGAACCTCTGCCACGGAGTCATGAAAACACACATAGAATTCCTGAGGGACGGGTTCTAGAAGCATCCGGCTGGAACACAGAGAGACAACAGAGCTTCAAAGTGAGAAAGAGGAGGAAAATGGCAAGAGTGGGTTTCTGGGGCATCCTAATAATATCTACATTCTCCTGAAGTGTGCATTTGTTCACTTCCCTTCATGGATTTTAAAGGAATTGACTGGTATATGGAAACGCTCTCTAGCCCATGCCTCCACCAATCCAATTATTTTCATTTTGTGGGGAATAGTGAACGAGTGCACATTTCAGGAGAAAGGAGATATTATTGGGCCGCACCCAAGGCAGAGGAGCATGGGTAGGCAGGACATAATTGCGAAGTGATTAAAAAAATTGAACAAAAAGCCCTAGAGGTCAGGAGAGTAGGCAATACAGGACCACCTTGATAAATTAAGAGCTCTCTGCCCAGTATGCGTCTAACTGCCACTGAAACCCAGCTGTTTCATGGTGGTCTGCTACTCCAAGCCTCTCACTCAAAGTTAACTCCAGTGTTTTTACTTCCCTTCTTTACTCTACCACCCAGACAGTTTTACTTCCCTTCTTTACTCTACCACCCAGACAGTTTTACTTCCCTTCTTTACTCTACCACCCAGACAGTTTTACTTCCCTTCTTTACTCTACCACCCAGACAGTTTTACTTCCCTTCTTTACTCTACCACCCAGACAGTTTTACTTCCCTTCTTTACTCTACCACCCAGACAGTTTTACTTCCCTTCTTTACTCTACCACCCAGACAGTTTTACTTCCCTTCTTTACTCTACCACCCAGACAGTTTTACTTCCCTTCTTTACTCTACCACCCAGACAGTTTTACTTCCCTTCTTTACTCTACCACCCAGACAGTTTTACTTCCCTTCTTTACTCTACCACCCAGACAGTTTTACTTCCCTTCTTTACTCTACCACCCAGACAGTTTTACTTCCCTTCTTTACTCTACCACCCAGACAGTTTTACTTCCCTTCTTTACTCTACCACCCAGACAGTTTTACTTCCCTTCTTTACTCTACCACCCAGACAGTTTTACTTCCCTTCTTTACTCTACCACCCAGACAGTTTTACTTCCCTTCTTTACCACTCAGACAGACCTCTCCCCCCGAGGGCCACCTGTAGTCACACACACACACACACACACACACACACACACACACACACACACACACGAGGGCGTCCAAAATCAACAGCCCGAGACAGAACCAAAGTGCCATCAGTCATTTCTACAAGGACAGACCACCATCCCTACACTACAAACCCTACATTCATTACAGACATCACTCATAATGCTGCCAACGCACACAAAGCCATAATTCATAACACTGACCCTGTATAGCAACAGAGGCTAAATAAATATAATAGGAGACTCAATCATATACAGTGGAGTTGGGTGGGCTGCCACACTATGTAAGCACAGACACAGTTGGCTTAGTCTTAATTTGGCACCCTATTCCCCATATAGTACACTGAGCCGCTCTGGTCAAATCTAGTCTACAGCATATCGAGAATAGGGTACGTGAGAAGACAAAATGTTTCCTCATATATTATATTGGCTAGGTCTCTAAATTGTGCACTACATAGGGAACAGGGTACCATTTAGTATTTTGCACTGTCATATACCCTATCACCCAGTAGGTCATGGTGGGAGCAGGCTTCCTCTGGTCGGTCCAGTTCTCAGGTTTACACTGGAACAGAACCCCGTGTTCCTTCACTGGGCCCAGCCCATGGGTCCTCTGGGGTCTGTCTGTACCCCGCCTACCCTGCTAACAGAGATAAAAACACATTTATATAGACCGAGAAGTCTATGATGTTATACATAAACACTACCTTTGTTGTTCCAACTCTAGTCTCGCATTGCCATACATCCCAAAAATCATCGTTGTCATACCTCCCTTGGAAATTTGTATTGCAAGAACGTTTTGAATTGTTTGCTGGCTCCCAACGGCAAGATGTTTTTTTTTGTACAATATATTTATTGGCATTTTTTAATATATTTTTTTACAATTTAACAAGCATCAAAATATGACACAGATAATGCCCTGTTATTCCTCAACTGCAAGATTTTGATAGGATGTTAGATTTCAAGAACCCCCCCCCCCCACACACCCATAGAAGGGGTGCTGTGTGTTCTGTGCATCACTGTTTTCCGTCTGGGTAGTTGTTCCCTATGCTAGTTTCAAGTGCTATTTTTTAAGTTATCAAGTGTGGCCGACAGTCTGCGATTTATATATATTGAAATTGAGAGTGGATTACGCTGGTAAAGTCAAACGTCCTAGCACCTTCTAAACCGGGATCGAACCAGGGTCTGTAGTGACGCCTCTAGCACTGAGATGCAGTGCCTTAGACCGCAGCGTGCTACAACCGAAAATATCGTAAAGATTGTCCATTATTTTGTTTTTGTAAGAACCAAAAAAACATGCAACGGGAGAACCTATTCAAGTAAGTAAATACAGTTTTTAAATGTTAAAAACAATGTATTATACGCTAGCTAGCCTGCTATAGTAGGACACTTTGCAGGCTAACTCGACTGAGCTGTCATCTAGCTAACTTTGCACACTGTTTAGCTAAGTTAATCAAATGTCATCAGCTGGCTAAATTCCTATTAGATCTCTATCTTGATGTAATCAGCTGTCAGTAAAGGCTACTGGACAGGGCAGGTCATTTTGTGGGAGGACATTCTGAAAATATTCTCCCGTTCCAGTCCCTAGAGAGGACAACTTTGAGGAGAGAGATAATAGCAACATAATATTCAGTGCTGTCTAATTGGAGTATTCTGAAGCCTGTTTCTTTGTGATGTTTTCTGTCCACAGATATGGGAAGCTGTGAAAGCATGTTTGCAGATTAATAGAGGTCCCAATGAATATCCCAAGAGACTAAGGGTATATCCTATATGTTAGCAAATGTTGTATACAAAATACAGTTAAAAATCACACACAATGTATAAACCTATTAGAATTGGAGCAGGGCAATCCTGCTAGAGGTCTGCTGGGTGTGCAGGGTTTTGTTTCAGCCCAGCAATAATACACCTGATTCAACATATCAAATCTAATGAGATGATAATCAAGTGTGCTATTGCTGGGTTCAAATAGAAGTCTGCTCACCCAGTGGATCAGGGATCAGTGGAGCAAGGTTGGTCAACGGTAGTATAGGGGATGCGCATTACGGGTAGTATTGTATTTTTTATATACATTTCTGACTTACGGCACCTGGTATTCCCATGCGGTCTCCCATCCCAGTACTAACCAGGCCCTGAACAGGTGTGTTCTGCTACTTCTTATCACCCTGCTCGCTTAACCCGCAGCGATCTAATAGGAAGTTAGCTAGCTGATGACATTGAATTAACTTAGTTTAACAGTGTGAAAAGTTAACTAGATAGCAGCTCAGTTGAGTTAGCCTACAGCCGCAACAATGTGTCAGAGGAAACACTGTTCGACTGATGTCCGGGTTCAGCTTGCAGGCGCCCTGCCCTGTCACAAGGAGTCGCTAGAGAACGATGTGCCAAGAAAATCCCCACCGGCGAAACCCTCCCCTGCCCCGGACTGCGCTGGGCCATCCTATGGGGCTCCTGGTCACAGCCGGTTGTGAAACAGCCTGGGATCAAAACCCAGGTTGGAGTGGCGCCTCGGCACTGCAGTCATTCATTCATTTTAGGAATGTTACATGCAAAATGATTGCAGTTGTTCCCATAGATAGACAGCACATGGTATCACTGACCCTGGATAAGCTAGCGACTGGACGAATACAGCTGACCTTTTAGGTCAATAATATGCTGTTTTTATAAAAACAATGTGTAGGCTTTATAATGTTGAGAGAAATCTAACTACCTAGGTAGCTTACAAGGTTAGCTGACTTTATCAAAACAAACCACATTGTGGCTAGCTATTTATTGTCCCTCATGCTTTCCCTCAGGTCAGCATTGTAGGCCATTTCTCCCCTCTTGCTGCAGCTTTAGCACATCTCGAAATAACAGAGAAAATGTTGTCCCTACGTCACTAATTTGATTGGTTTGACGTGTTGCAAGGCGTCACTGATTTACAACGGGTTCCGACCCCTCTAGATTTCTGCCATGGAACATCCCCAGGCTTCCCATTTTAGGGAAGCCTAGTTCGCAACGAGGCTATTACAACTCAGACACATTGTTACATATGAGAGTGTGTGTGAGAGAGAGAGAGAGAGAGAGAGAGAGAGAGAGAGAGAGAGAGAGAGAGAGAGAGAGAGAGAGAGAGAGAGAGAGAGAGAGAGAGAGAGAGAGAGAGAGAGAGAGAGAGAGAGAGAGAGAGAGAGAGAGAGAGAGAGAGAGAGAGAGAGAGAGAGAGAGAGAGAGAGAGAGAGAGAGAGAGAGAGAGAGAGAGAGAGAGAGAGAGAGAGAGAGAGAGAGAGAGAGAGAGAGAGAGAGAGAGAGAGAGAGAGAGAGAGAGAGAGAGAGAGAGAGAGAGAGAGAGAGAGAGAGAGAGAGAGAGAGAGAGAGAGAGAGAGAGAGAGAGAGAGAGAGAGAGAGAGAGAGAGAGAGAGAGAGAGAGAGAGAGAGAGAGAGAGAGAGAGTGTGTGTGTGTGTGTGTCTGGGTATGTGCGTGCATGTACACACCCATGTGTGTGTGTTTCGTATCTCACCCTGGACGGTAGACTCTGCTGGAACGTGGCCCGTATGGAGAGGCAGCAGTGGTGGAAGTTACGTATGAGCTGAGGGTGGATGGAGCCGCTGAGCTGGGCCAGCTCCCTGTGTGTAGGAGCTATGAAGATGCCCTGTACTGTCTCCATCAGCACATAGTGGAACAGAGTGTTCTCTGCCCCAGATGTCAACCTGGGAACACAGCACAGAGAGAGTGGAATGGGATAGAATAGTAGAGAATGGATGGAATAGAAACGAATGGAATAGATTGGATGGAATAGAAAATAATGGAATGGAATAGAATGGGGTGTTAGAAGTTAGTTTATCCTTGTTGTAATAATGGTCTAACATTGCTGGCCTGTTTCACTCACTTAATGGTGTGGTACATCTCCTCTGTTTCTCTCTCTGTCAGACTCTTCTTCAGGGTGCCCAGGTAGAATGGGTTAGGGTGCTTCATCTTGGGAATCTAGGGGAACAAATAGAAAACAAAATGTCCATTGGTAAATGACAAAAGCCATAGATTCCCATGCATACTGTGCTCACTAAAAACTCTATTTTCTCCTAGTTGTGTATGCGTGTCTAACAAATGTAAGGTATCAAAGTCAATACAGCTGATGGAACCTTAGCAAGGGGGAAGGTTATGACGATACCTTGAAAATACTTCCACTGGCTCCACTCCCATCAGATCCACCCGAACCCAGCGAGTCTCTCCGCCCGTCCAGCTTCCGGGCTGAGTCCGGGGTGGAGTGTGGACTGAGCCCTGTCTGCCCTCCTACACCCCCCTCCGGCTGTCCCTCGCTCCCACTGTCCGACTGACTCCTCTGGGGGCTAGGTCTCCGGGCACCCCCTCCGAAGAGGCTCCTGCCCACTCCCTTCCCCCCTCCCTGGGTGGAGGACGGTGGCTTCACAGCCCCAGCCAGCTTACTGAGGACAGGGGACGATGCAGCCATGGTGTCCAACCTGAGGACCACAATGGAAGTAAGTATTCTGACCACTTTGTCTCATCCTGGAGGATTTTATACCAATGTCAGATCTTAATTTGATCACCCTTTTGCAGTATAACTTCCCTGCAATGCAGGAAATGTAAAACCTTTAGTGTACAGTGCATTTGGAATGTATTCAGACCCATTCACTTTTTTCACATTTTGTTACGTTACAATCTAAACACAATACTCGATAATAACAAATCAAAAACACGTTTTTTTCCATTTATTTTGCAAAAAAAACTACTGAAATATCACATTTACACAAGTATTCAGACCCCTTACTCAGTACTTTGTTGAAGCACCTATGGCAGCGATTATAGCCTCGAGTCTTCTTGGGTATGACGCTACAAGCTTGGCACACCTGTATTTGGGGAGTTTCTCCCATTCCTCTCTGCAGATCCTCTCAAGGTTGGATGGGAAGCGTTGCTGCCACTCCTGCGTTGTCTTGGCTGTGTGCTTAGGGCCGTTGTCCTGTTGGAAGGTGAACCGTCGCCCCAGTTTGAGGTCCTGAGCATTCCGGAGCAGGGTTTCATCAAGGATCTCTCTGTAATTTCCTCGGTTCATCCTTCCCTCGATCCTGACCAGTCTGCCAGTCCCTGCCGCTGAAAAACATCCCCACAGCATGATGCTGCCACCACAATGCTTCACCATAGGGATAGTATTGGCCAGGTGATGAGCGGTGCCTGTTTTCCTCCAGACGTGACACAATTCTGGCCAAATAGTTCAATCTTGGTTTCATCAGACTAGATCATCTTTTTTCTCATGGTCAGAGTCCTTTAGGTGCCTTCTGGCAAACTCCAAGTGGAGTGGCTACTGTCTGGCCACTACTATTAAGGCCTGATTAGTGGAGTACTGCAGAGATGGTTGTCCTTCTAGAAGGTTCTCCCATCTCCTCAGAGGAACTCTGGAGCTCTGTTAGAGAGTGACCATCGGGTTCTTGGTCACCTCCTTGACCAAGGCCATTCTCCCCCGATAGCTCAATTTCTTGGTGGTTCCAAACTTAATCCATTTAAGAATGATGGAGGCCACTGTGTCTTTTGGTACCCTTCCCCAGATCTGTGCCTCAACACAATCCTGTCTTGGAGCTCTACGGGAAATTCCTTCGACCTCATGGCTTGGTTTGGCTCTGACATGCACTGTCAACTGTGGGTTTACCACAGGTGGACTCCAATCAAGTTGTACAAACATCTCATGGATGATCAATGGAAACAGGATGCACCTGTGCTCAATTTTGAGTCTCATAGCAAAGGGTCTGAATAGCTATGTAAATAAGGTATCTGTTTTTTATGTTTAATACATTTGCAAAATGTCTAAAAACAAGTTTTTGCTTTGTCATTATGGGGTATTGTTTGTGGATTGATGAGGGGGAAAAGTATTTAATCAATTTTAGAATAAGGCTTTAATGTAACTAAGCGGAAAAAGTGAAGGAGTCTGAATACTTTCTGAAAACTCTGTATTCAAGGTTTAAAAAGGCTTCTGAAGTTTGTCATTTCCACTTTGAAATTTCAGACTTGATTTTCCATTACGAAAAAGGTATCAACCCCTACAAAAATGTACATTAATTATAATTCACATTTCCTGTTGCTGCAAACTTATTTTCCAGGTGTAGCAAACTGGCTTAAATTAAGATCCTAAATGTGTATGTGTGTTTTACTACTAAACTAAGGTTAATTTGTTGTAAAGTATTTAACTTAACTGCTAAACTAAAACTAACCTGTCCCGGGCAGAGGAGGGGAGGAACCAGTCAGCACAAGAGAGGCAGGGTGCGGGCGGGGCGGCCAGGCGTTCCTCCATCCCTACGTCCAGCCCCTCCAGCTGCAGGAGGGTGGCCTTGACCTGGTCCACGTACACACAGTCAGGTCCCGGGGCCCCCAGGGCAGGGGACGCACAGCCCCCTGCCTCCAGGAGGACGCACTGCATGAAATGCCTCTGGGGGAGAAGGAGAGAGAATGTGTGGGTTCACAGAAGTGTCTGGGAGGAAAAGGGTCAACTCACTAGATGGAAAAGGTTGATAGGTGTCTAAGTTGATAATGGCAGCCATCTTGGTCAGGGATCAAGTCTAACTGGATTAAGATGCATTTCTTCTTTTTAGTAATGCAGAAGAAAATAATGTGTTTCTAAAATGAAAGCTTTCCAGACCAAGATGGCCATCCTTTAGTGTTCTATTTAATACTACAATCTTACCAGTCCCACTATGAGCAGGAAGTAGCGTCCCTGTGGCTGGCAGTAGCCGGGCCTGGTACAGTGGTTGTTATTGGTCTGTGTCTGGGGGTTCTGGGTGCGATGTTGTGGGAACACCTCTCTCCAGATGACCAGCTGGCCCACGCGCTGCTCTGCTGCCAGGGGGAGGAGACAGTAGTGCTGGCAGTACAGACAAACATCCAGCAGGTCTTCCTTGGGGAGGTGGTTGGCTATCAGGTAGCCCTGTAGAGAGACAGAGAACACACACCCACAGGAACAAACACACACACGTAGACAAACAGAACACACACACAGGAACAAAAGAACGCACACACGCGCACACACACAGATCACACAATAAATATAAAACAGTGTTCATATTTTTAGTAACACAGGTTGCCTGATCTTATTAAAGAGCCACACCTTCTCTACACTTAAGGTGATGGTGATGGAGACTGGAGTCTACTGAACGACCTACTTCTTCTACACATCATTCATATGCAAGCATTAGTTGTTAGGCTGATGGTGTGACATCCAGGGAATGAAGTAGTACAGTGTGTTATCCTGGGTGATATTATGCTATCTATATAATCACATTTAACTGGCTCTTTCTTCCTATCCATCCAAGGGTGTCTGTGAGGTGTTGGACTTCACCGTGGGCCCAGGTGTCAAGTGTGTGTGGAAAGGACCAGCGATCCAGCAGACAGGTGTCAGGTGTGTGTGTGTGTGTCACCCACCTTGTAGAACAGACAGGAGCCCAGCGTCACGTAGAGACGCCTCATGCCATAGAAGTCTTCTGACTGAGAGAGAGAGAGGACTATCTTCATTATCAGTTTCAGAAGGTCAGACATGAATGATTAAGTAGCCTGCTGCTCTCTCTCTTTCACTCACTCACTGGCTCATTAAATATCCACAGGCAGGTCCAGAAATAGACTCACCTTCTCCTCTCACTACTAGGCCCAACAGAGGGAAGGAGACAGCTGGTGGCTCTGTTTAATGAAATGGCACCCTACTCCCTATAAAGTGCACCGATTTGACCAGAGTCCTATGTAACGATTTGACTTACCATTTCTCCAAAATCTGACGATTCAAAGTCTGAGAGAACAGTGTCAACCTCCATCTGTGAATAGACAGACGATCAATAGAATTCTGACATACAATTGTAATTTTACAGCACAGATGTAGTGAGTTATTTCTGCATTAACAATGGCTGCAGAGTCAACCATGCTCTGGAGCATCTCGCATTGGAAAAGAGTCTGAGCAGAAAACTGGTTGGCAGGATCCCTTGTCATTTTTACCGCCAGACAGCAGAGGGCAGCAAAGACGAGACATAATAAATCAATAAAGACATCCAAGATCATGGATGGGCAACTCCAGTCCTCAGGGCCTGATTGGTGTCACACTTTTGCCCCAGTCCCAGCTAACACACCTGACTCCAATAATCAACTAATCATGATCTTCAGATTAGAATGCAATTAGTTTAATCAGCTGTGTTTTGCTAGGGATGGGGGGAAAGAGTGACACCACTCCAGCCCCAGAGGACGTAGTTGCCCATCCCTGATCAAGATTGCAAAAAAAGCCCAGTCATATTATAGCAAGAGCAAATTCCTAAACTTATCACTGACATGCGAGTCTAAAACACTTTTCATAGGACAAGAAAGGTAGTTAAAGCATGAGAAAGCACAAACACCAAATGGTGAAGACAAAAATGAACAGGAAGTGCTTCATCACAACCATGGCCCGAAGCTGTGGCCCATGCAGACCTTTATCTCAGGAGGCAGGGTGAGCCATCGGACCGCCGGCAGTCCGTCCAGGAAGAGAGTCTCCGAGACATCAGGGGGCGTGGGCACGGAGCTGCCACTCAACCTGGAGGGGTGGATCAGCTGCTGGAAGAACAGGCAGAAGAAATGGTCCAGTCTGGGGGCATGGTCCACCTGGCAAAATGCACTGAGAAGGAGAGGATGAAAAGATGGAGGGAGAGATGGAGGATGGGAAGAGGTAGAGGGAAAAAAAGCTTATTTAGGTTTGATGTAATATAACAGCATCAAATGGGAAGCCAGAAAAACTGGAACTGCTTGAACCGGGAAATCAAACCAGCATCCGAAATGGCACCCTATTCCCTACATAGTGCACTACTTTTGGTCAAATTTAGGATGCATCCCTAGTCAATGACCAGGACTGGAGACCGTCAACAGACCTGCCCAGAGATCCATACATCACGTTGAGAGTCCTGACCACACCTCCCACTACCGTCTGCAGAGAGAGCAGAGGAACCCTGAAGAAAACAAGAGAACATAACACACAGTCAACGAGGAGGAGGAGATCAAAAATATTAATAGGGCACATGGTCAAGAAAAGCTATAACATTTAGCTGACATGTGATTGAGTGAGACGGTGTATTGAATATGGAAGTATGTATTTGATGCTATGATTGACTTCGGATGACTTTGATGTGTTGATACCACAGGAGGTTGGTGGCACCTTAATTGGGAAGGACGGGCTCTTGGTAATGGCTGGAGCCGAATAAGTGGAATGGTTTCAAATACATCAAACACATGGTTTCCTCATGGTTTCCACATGGTTTCCACATGGTTTCCACATGGTTTCCACATGGTTTCCACATGGTTTCCACATGGTTTCCACATGGTTTCCACATGGTTTCCACATGGTTTCGTCATGGTTTCCACATGGTTTCCTCATGGTTTCCTCATGGTTTCCACATGGTTTCCACATGGTTTCCACATGGTTTCCACATGGTTTCCACATGGTTTCCACATGGTTTCCATGTGTTTGATGCCATTCCATTTACTCCATTCCAGACATTATTATGAGCCATCCTCCCCTCTGCAGCCTCCACTGGTCGGTACCTCTCAGCAGGCAGGCCGATCACCAGCAGGTTGTTGCTCTCCTTCCAGTAGCCCACATGGACCAGCTGTTTACGGAGCAGGAGAGACGAGCTGATGAGGGGGATGGAGGGGAGGAGGAGAAAGAAAAAGAGAAGACGGGTAGAGTGCAGACAAAAAAAAAGAGGGGGAATAAGACAGAAGAGGAGAGGAGGGGGAGGAGAAGGCAGAAGGTTAGAGCACAGAAAAGAAAGAGGGGGAGAGGAGGAGAGGAAAGCGAGAGGAAGAACCGGTGCAGGAGAAAAGATAGAGAAGAAATATAACCATGGCAGGAATTTCCATTTTTAGTAGTTCGTATATTTAATTGGGGCTTTGTATATTCACTACCTCTGTGGCAGTCTTACCTGACTAACCTAACCCTCTATTTGCTGTTCCCAATAAACTTCTTCAGTATTTCTGGAGGCCACGGCAAACAGGAAGTGGACATTTTCTTATTTCATTGGAATTCTTACTGAGCTCCCACAATATGTATATGATTGTACAGACTTTGTTTACCTGACTATCTGTCCCCCGGTGACATTCTCCAGCATGTCACACAAAGTGAGGAAGATCCCTCGGACTCCCTTCAGCTGGCTGGACGCCTCAGAAACAGGGTACTGGTACAGGATCTCTTGCTGAGAAAGTACACAGACAGACATTCTGTTAGAGAAGACAGAGCACGGGGCAGGCTCCCCTGTATTGTCTGAGCCGACTACTTCAGGAGAGGGCCGGGGGGAGTTTGGGTCGACCACTTTGGACATTGGCTGAGGGGAGGGTAAATGAGGAGTAGGGCCTCATAGGACAAAAGCAAACAAGGACAAAAGCTGGGAGAATCCTTAAAAATGCCAGACATTCACCTCTGGGTCAACAACACCAACACTTGTACCACAGACAAAGTTATATTCAGGCACGTTAGCTGGCTAACTCCTCCATCCTGCTATGTAGTATACACCTCAGGCACTGAAACTATGATTGGTTTCCTAGTAATAAACATTTCTATCCAGCACAGTCTTCAAGATGCATCTTAATGTTCTGACCTAACAATCAGCTTCCACCATATTGCTTCCACCTGTCAAGTCTGTCAAGTCCTCCTTTTTCCATCAAAATAAATATAAAAACACTCACACTGTGTGTGTACCCACAGAAACACAGATTTCAAAATGCACACACACAGGCTACACACAACAACTTCTGTCATTTCTCCTACTCTATAATCGGCGGACAAGCTGATGTGTTTTCGAATTCCAAGTTCTGAGAGAGAGAGAGAACTGGTGTAGAGAGAGAGAGAGAACTGGTGTAGAGAGAGAGAGAGAAAGAGAGAGAGAGAGAACTGGTGTAGAGAGAGAGAGAGAGAGTACTGGTGTAGAGAGAGAGAGAGAGTACTGGTGTAGAGAGAGAGAGAGAGAGAGACTGGAGAGAGAGAGAGAGAGAGAGAGAACTGGTGTAGAGAGAGAGAGAGAGAGAGAGAACTGGTGTAGAGAGAGAGAGAGAGAGAGAGAGAGAGAGAGAGAGAGACTGGAGAGAGAGAGAGAGTACTGGTGTAGAGAGAGAGAGAGAGAGAGAGTACTGGTGTAGAGAGAGAGAGAGAGAGAGTACTGGTGTAGAGAGAGAGAGAGAGAGAGTACTGGTGTAGAGAGAGAGAGAGAGAGTACTGGTGTAGAGAGAGAGAGAGAGAGAGTAGAGAGAGAGAGAGAGAACTGGTGTAGAGAGAGAGAGAGAGAACTGGTGAGAGAGAGAGAGAGAGAGAGAACTGGTGTAGAGAGAGAGAGAGAGAACTGGTGTAGAGAGAGAGAGAGAGAACTGGTGTAGAGAGAGAGAGAGAGAGAACTGGTGTAGAGAGAGAGAGAGAGAGAGAACTGGTGTAGAGAGAGAGAGAGAGAGAACTGGTGTAGAGAGAGAGAGAGAACTGGTGTAGAGAGAGAGAGAGAACTGGTGTAGAGAGAGAGAGAGAGAGAGAACTGGTGTAGAGAGAGAGAGAGAGAGAACTGGTGTAGAGAGAGAGAGAGAGAGAGACTGGTGGTGTAGAGAGAGAGAGAGAGAGAGAGAGAAGAGAGTGAGAGAACTGAGAGAGAGAGAGAGAGTACTGGTGTAGAGAGAGAGAGAGAGTACTGGTGTAGAGAGAGAGAACTGGTGTAGAGAGAGAGAGAGAGAGAGGTGTAGAGAGAGAGAGAGAGAGAGAACTGGTGTAGAGAGAGAGAGAGAGAGAGAGAACTGGTGTAGAGAGAGAGAGAGAGAGAGAGAACTGGTGTAGAGAGAGAGAGAGAGAGAGAACTGGTGTAGAGAGAGAGAGAGAGTACTGGTGTAGAGAGAGAGAGAACTGGTGTAGAGAGAGAGAGACTGGTGTAGAGAGAGAGAGGTGAGAACTGGTGTAGAGAGAGTGAGAGAGAGAGAGAGAGAACTGGTGTAGAGAGAGAGAGAGAGAGAGAGAACTGGTGTAGAGAGAGAGAGAGAGAACTGGTGTAGAGAGAGAGAGAGAGAACTGGTGAGAGAGAGAGAGAGAGAGAGAACTGGTGTAGAGAGAGAGAGAGAGAGAGAACTGGTGTAGAGAGAGAGAGAGAGAGAACTGGTGTAGAGAGAGAGAGAGAGAACTGGTGTAGAGAGAGAGAGAGAGAGAGAGAACTGGTGTAGAGAGAGAGAGAGAGTACTGGTGTAGAGAGAGAGAGAGAGTACTGGTGTAGAGAGAGAGAGAGAGAGTACTGGTGTAGAGAGAGAGAGAGAGAGAGAGAGTACTGGTGTAGAGAGAGAGAGAGAGAGTACTGGTGTAGAGAGAGAGAGAGTACTGGTGTAGAGAGAGAGAGAGAGAGAGTAGTACTGGTGTAGAGAGAGAGAGAGACTGGTGTGTGTAGAGAGAGAGAGAACTGGTGTAGAGAGTAGAGAACTGGTGTAGAGAGAGAGAGAGAACTGGTGTAGAGAGAGAGAGAGAGAGAGAGAGAACTGGTGTAGAGAGAGAGAGAGAGAGAGAGAGAGTACTGGTGTAGAGAGAGAGAGAGACTGGTGGAGAGAGAGAGAGAGTACTGGTGTAGAGAGAGAGAGAGAGAGTACTGGTGTAGAGAGAGAGAGAGAGAGAGTACTGGTGTAGAGAGAGAGAGAGAGTACTGGTGTAGAGAGAGAGAGAGAGAGAACTGGAGTACTGGTGTAGAGAGAGAGAGAGACTGGAACTGGTGAGAGAGAGAGAGAACTGGTGTAGAGAGAGAGAGAACTGGTGTAGAGAGACTGGTGAGAGAGAGAGAGAGAACTGGTGAGAGAGAGAGAGAGAACTGGTGTAGAGAGAGAGAGAGTACTGGTGTAGAGAGAGAAGAGAGAGAGAGAGAGTACTGGTGTAGAGAGAGAGAGAGAGAGTACTGGTGTAGAGAGAGAGAGAGAGAGAGTACTGGTGTGAGAGAGAGAGAGAGAGAGAGAGAGAGAGAGAGAGAGAGAGAGAGAGAACTGGTGTAGAGAGAGAGAGAGAACTGGTGTAGAGAGAGAGAGAGAGAGAGAGAGAGAACTGGTGTAGAGAGAGAGAGAGAACTGGTGTAGAGAGAGAGAGAGAGAGAGAACTGGTGTAGAGAGAGAGAGAGAACTGGTGTAGAGAGAGAGAGAGAGAGAGAGTAGAGAGAGAGAGAGAGTACTGGTGTAGAGAGAGAGAGAGAGAGAGTACTGGTGTAGAGAGAGAGAGAGAGAGAACTGGTGTAGAGAGAGAGAGAGAGAGAAGAGAGAGAGAGAGAGAGAGAACTGGTGAGAGAGACTGGAGAGAGAGAGAACTGGTGTAGAGAGAGAGAGAGAACTGGTGTAGAGAGAGAGAGAGAGAACTGGTGTAGAGAGAGAGAGAGAGAGAGAACTGGTGAGAGAGAGAGAGAGAGAGAACTGGTGAGAGAGAGAGAGTGTAGAGAGAGAGAGAGAGAGAACTGGTGTAGAGAGAGAGAGAGAGAGAGAGAGAGAGAGAGAGAGAGAGAGAGAGAGAGAGAGAGAACTGGAGAGAGAGAGAGAGAGAACTGGTGTAGAGAGAGAGAACTGGTGAGAGAGAGAGAGAGAGAGAGAGAGAGAGAGAGAGAGAGAGAGAGAACTGGTGTAGAGAGAGAGAGAGAGAGAGAGAGAGAGAGAGAGAGAGAACTGGTGTAGAGAGAGAGAGAGAGAGAGAGAGAGAGAGAGAGAGAGAGAGACTGGTGTAGAGAGAGAGAGAGAGAGAGAGAGAGAGAGAACTGGTGTAGAGAGAGAGAGAGAGAGAACTGGAGAGAGAGAGAGAGAGAGAGAGAGAGAGAGAACTGGTGTAGAGAGAGAGAGAGAGAGAGAGAGAGAACTGGTGTAGAGAGAGAGAGAGAGAGAGAACTGGTGAGAGAGAGAGAGAGAGAGAGAGAGACTGGTGTAGAGAGAGAGAGAGAGAGAGACTGGTGAGAGAGAGAGAGAGAACTGGAGAGAGAGAGAGAGAGAGAGAGTACTGGTGTAGAGAGAGAGAGAGAGAGAGAGAACTGGTGTAGAGAGAGAGAGAGAGAGAGAGAGAGAAGAGAGAGAGACTGGTGTAGAGAGAGAGAGAACTGGTGAGAGAGAGAGAGAGAGAGAACTGGTGTAGAGAGAGAGAGAGAGAGAGAGAGAGAGAGGTGTAGAGAGAGAGAGAGACTGGAGAGAGAGAGAGAGAGAGAACTGGTGTAGAGAGAGAGAGAGAGAGAGAGAACTGGTGTAGAGAGAGAGAGAGAGAGAGAGAGAGAGAGAGAGAGAGAGAGAGAGAGAGAGAGAGAGAGAGAGAGAGAGAGAGAGAGAGAGAGAGAGAGAGAGAGAACTGGTGTAGAGAGAGAGAGTACTGGTGTAGAGAGAGAGAGAGAGTACTGGTGTAGAGAGAGAGAGAGTACTGGTGTAGAGAGAGAGAGTACTGGTGTAGAGAGAGAGAGAATTAATCCCATGAAGAGTTGACATTCTATATAACTGGCAGTAATACATAGTGTAACAATCATCCATTTATGTGTTGTTGTTGATTTACTAGCCATTCTGTTTTTATTTAATTAAATGTAATAAACCGAAGATTCCACCATACAACAACAGTAGTGTTGTACCTGTATACATGATTACACAGTATGTACAGTTGAAATCGGAAGTTTACATACATTTAAGTTGGAGTCATTAAAACTCGTTTTTCAACCATGCCACAAATTTATTGTTAACAAACTATAGTTTTGGCAAGTTGGTTAGGACATCTACTTTGTGCATGACACAAGTCATTTTTCCAACAATTGTTTACAGACAGATTATTTGACTTTTAACTCACTGCATCAAAATTCCAGTGGGTCAAAAGTTCACATACAATAAAGTTGACTGTGCTTTCAAACAGCTTGGAAAATTCCAGAAAATTATGCCATGGCTTTAGAAGCTTCTGATAAATTATGTCAATTAGCCTGAGTCAATTGGAGGTGATAATTGTGTTGTTTAGGTTTAGAGTGTGTAGTCTTAGAGTGATTATCTTAATTATCTTAATTATCTTAATTTACCGAGGTTAGCTAGCCAGCTATTTGTCGTCCTTAACGTAGGTGACTCTGCTAGCTAGCCAACGCTAGCCAACGTCTTCTGTATAGAACTCAACTACCCGGTCGCATTCACAGGTTGTATCACATTTTCACTTCATTTCATTACAGTACAACGGTTTGATTTGTTTGATCGTAGCTAGCTACTTAGCTAGCTACATAGCCGTCTTTGTATCAAAGATAATTGTGTAGTCTAGAGCGATTTTCTAGGTTCGCTAGCCATCTATTGTCGTTCTTTTAACGCAACGTAACGTAAACAACACTGCTAGCTAGCCTGCTAGCCCCGAATAGCAACACTGCAGAAACTATTACACTCAACGGAATGACTTGATTAGTGTAGTGTCAACAACGCACCCACTGCCAGCTGGCCTACTTCAGCAGTACTGTATCATTTTAATCATTTTAGTCAATAAGATTCTTGCTACGTAGCTTAACTTTCTGAACATTCGAGACGTGTAGTCCACTTGTCATTCCAATCTCCTTTGCATTAGCGTAGCCTCTTCTGTAGCCTGTCAACTATGTGTCTGTTTATCCCTGTTCTCTCCTCTCTGCACAGACCATACAAACGCTCCTCACCACGTGGCCGCGGCCACCCTACTCTGGTGGTCCCAGCGCACGACCCACGTGGAGTTCCAGGTCTCCGGTAGCCTCTGGAACTGCCAATCTGCGGTCAACAAGGCAGAGTTCATCTCAGCCTATGCCTCCCTCCAGTCCCTCGACTTCTTGGCACTGACGGAAACATGGATCACCACAGACAACACTGCTACTCCTACTGCTCTCTCTTCGTCCGCCCACGTGTTCTCGCACACCCCGAGAGCGTCTGGTCAGCGGGGTGGTGGCACCGGGATCCTCATCTCTCCCAAGTGGTCATTCTCTCTTTCTCCCCTTACCCATCTGTCTATCGCCTCCTTTGAATTCCATGCTGTCACAGTTACTAGCCCTTTCAAGCTTAACATCCTTATCATTTATCGCCCTCCAGGTTCCCTCGGAGAGTTCATCAATGAGCTTGATGCCTTGATAAGCTCCTTTCCTGAGGACGGCTCACCTCTCACAGTTCTGGGCGACTTTAACCTCCCCACGTCTACCTTTGACTCTTTCCTCTCTGCCTCCTTCTTTCCACTCCTCTCCTCTTTTGACCTCACCCTCTCACCTTCCCCCCTACTCACAAGGCAGGCAATACGCTCGACCTCATCTTTACTAGATGCTGTTCTTCCACTAACCTCACTGCAACTCCCCTCCAAGTCTCCGACCACTGCCTTGTATCCTTTTCCCTCTTGCTCTCATCCAACACCTCCCACACTGCCCCTACTCGGATGGTATCGCGCCGTCCCAACCTTCGCTCTCTCTCCCCCCTCTACTCTCTCCTCTTCCATCCTATCATCTCTTCCCTCCGCTCAAACCTTCTCCCACCTATCTCCTGATTCTGCCTCCTCAACCCTCCTCTCCTCCCTCTCTGCATCCCTTGACTCTCTATGTCCCCTATCCTCCAGGCCGGCTCGGTCCTCCCCTCCCGCTCCGTGGCTCGATGACTCATTGCGAGCTCACAGAACAGGGCTCCGGGCAGCCGAGCGGAAATGGAGGAAAACTCGCCTCCCTGCGGACCTGGCATCCTTTCACTCCCTCCTCTCTACATTTTCCTCCTCTGTCTCTGCTGCTAAAGCCACTTTCTACCACGCTAAATTCCAAGCATCTGCCTCTAACCCTAGGAAGCTCTTTGCCACCTTCTCCTCCCTCCTGAATCCTCCGCCCCCTCCCCCCTCCTCCCTCTCTGCAGATGACTTCGTCAACCATTTTGAAAAGAAGGTCGACGACATCCGATCCTCGTTTGCTAAGTCAAACGACACCGCTGGTTCTGCTCACACTGCCCTACCCTGTGCTCTGACCTCTTTCTCCCCTCTCTCTCCAGATGAAATCTCGCGTCTTGTGACGGCCGGCCGCCCAACAACCTGCCCGCTTGACCCTATCCCCTCCTCTCTTCTCCAGACCATTTCCGGAGACCTTCTCCCTTACCTCACCTCGCTCATCAACTCATCCCTGACCGTTGGCTACGTCCCTTCCGTCTTCAAGAGAGCGAGAGTTGCACCCCTTCTGAAAAAACCTACACTCGATCCCTCCGATGTCAACAATTACAGACCAGTATCCCTTCTTTCTTTTCTCTCCAAAACTCTTGAACGTGCCGTCCTTGGCCAGCTCTCCCGCTATCTCTCTCTGAATGACCTTCTTGATCCAAATCAGTCAGGTTTCAAGACTAGTCATTCAACTGAGACTGCTCTCCTCTGTATCACGGAGCGCTCCGCACTGCTAAAGCTAACTCTCTCTCCTCTGCTCTCATCCTTCTAGATCTATCGGCTGCCTTCGATACTGTGAACCATCAGATCCTCCTCTCCACCCTCTCCGAGTTGGGCATCTCCGGCGCGGCCCACGCTTGGTTGCGTCCTACCTGACAGGTCGCTCCTACCAGGTGGCGTGGCGAGAATCTGTCTCCTCACCACGCGCTCTCACCACTGGTGTCCCCCAGGGCTCTGTTCTTGGCCCTCTCCTATTCTCGCTATACACCAAGTCACTTGGCTCTGTCATAACCTCACATGGTCTCTCTTATCATTGCTATGCAGACGACACACAATTAATCTTCTCCTTTCCCCTTCTGATGACCAGGTGGCGAATCGCATCTCTGCATGTCTGGCAGACATATCAGTGTGGATGACGGATCACCACCTCAAGCTGAACCTCGGCAAGACGGAGCTGCTCTTCCTCCCGGGGAAGGACTGCCCGTTCCATGATCTCGCCATCACGGTCGACAACTCCATTGTGTCCTCCTCCCAGAGCGCCAAGAACCTTGGCGTGATCCTGGACAACACCCTGTCGTTCTCAACTAACATCAAGGCGGTGGCCCGTTCCTGTAGGTTCATGCTCTACAACATCCGCAGAGTACGACCCTGCCTCACACAGGAAGCGGCGCAGGTCCTAATCCAGGCACTTGTCATCTCCCGTCTGGATTACTGCAACTCGCTGTTGGCTGGGCTCCCTGCCTGTGCCATTAAACCCCTTCAACTCATCCAGAACGCCGCAGCCCGTCTGGTGTTCAACCTTCCCAAGTTCTCTCACGTCACCCCGCTCCTCCGTTCTCTCCACTGGCTTCCAGTTGAAGCTCGCATCCGCTACAAGACCATGGTGCTTGCCTACGGAGCTGTGAGGGGAACGGCACCTCAGTACCTCCAGGCTCTGATCAGGCCCTACACCCAAACAAGGGCACTGCGTTCATCCACCTCTGGCCTGCTCGCCTCCCTACCACTGAGGAAGTACAGCTCCCGCTCAGCCCAGTCAAAACTGTTCGCTGCCCTGGCCCCCCAATGGTGGAACAAACTCCCTCACGACGCCAGGACAGCGGAGTCAATCACCACCTTCCGGAGACACCTGAAACCCCACCTCTTTAAGGAATACCTAGGATAGGTTAAGTAATCCCTCTCACCCCACCCCCCCCCCCTAAGTTTTAGATGCACTATTGTTAAGTGACTGTCCCACTGGATGTCATAAGGTGAATGCACCAATTTGTAAGTCGCTCTGGATAAGAGCGTCTGCTAAATGACTTAAATGTAAATGTAAATGTAAATGTATTTCAAGGCCTACCTTCAAACTCAGTGCCTCTTTGCTTGACATCATGGGAAAATCTAAATAAATCTGCCAAGGAATCAGAAAATAAATTATAGAACTCCACAAGTTTGGTTCATCCTTGGGAGCAATTTCCAAACGCCTGAAGGTACCACCTTCATCTGTACAAACAATAGTATGCAAGTATAAACACCATGGGACCACGCAGCCGTCATACCGCTCAGGAAGGAGACGCGTTCTGTCTCCCCAGAGATGAGTGTACTTTGGTGAGAAAAGTGCAAATCAATCCCAGAACAACAGCAAAGGACCTTGTGAAGATTCTAGAGGAAACAGGTACAAAAGTATCTATATCCACAGTAAAACGAGTCCTATATCAACATAATCTGAAAGGCCGCTCAGCAAGGAAGAAGCCACTGCTCCAAAACCGCCATAAAAAAGCCAGACTATGGTTTGCAACTGCACATGGGGGCAAAGAGCGTAAGTTTTGGAGAAATGTCCTCTGGTCTGATGAAACAAAAATAGAACTGTTTGGCCATAATGACCATCGTTATGTTTGGGGGAAAATAGAGGCTTGCAAGCCGAAGTACAGCTGAAGAACATTCCAACCGTGAAGCACTGGGGTGGCAGCATCATGTTGTGGGGGTGCTTTGCTGCAGGAGGGACTGGTGCACTTCACAAAATAGATGGCATCATGAGAGAAAGGAAAATGATGTGGATATATTGAGGCAACATCTCAAGACATGCTTGGTCGCAAATGGGTCTTCCAAATGGACAATGACCCGAAGCATACTTCCAAAGTTGTGGCAAAATGGCTTACTAATTGAGTGTATGTAAACTTCTGACCCACTGGTAATGTGATGAAAGAAATAAAAGCTGAAATAAATAATTCTCTCTACTATTATTCTGACATTTCACAATCTTAAAATAAAGTGGTGATCCTAACTGACCTAAAACAGGGACTTTTTACTAGGATTAAATGTCAGGAATTGTGAAAAACTGAGTTTAAATGTATTTGGCTAAGGTGTATGTAAACGTCTGACTTCAAATGTACTATTATTACTACTACTGAAATGAACTGAACCAATCTGAATTTGAACTTGAATTTTGAGAGAGATAGAGAAAGAGAGAAGAGAGAGAGCGTCTGAAATTAAGTGTGGCTACTATACTGAATTTATTTTAAATTAAATTATTGAGTTACAATTCATACAGTGCCTTGCAAAAGTATTCATCCCCCTTGGCGTTTTTCCTATTTTGTTGGATTACAACCTGTAATTTAAATGTATTTTTAATTTTGATTTCATGTACTGGACAAACACAAAATAGTAAAAATTGGTGAAGTGAAATTAAAAAAATTAAAATGTTTCAAAAAATAAAAATAAAAAACAGAAAAGTAGTGTGTGCATATGTATTCACCCGTTTGCTATGAAGTCCATAACATAAGATCTAGTGCAATCAATTACCATCAGAAGTCACATAATTAGTTAAATAAAGTACAACTGTGTGCAATGTACGTGTCACGTGATCCGTCACATGATCTCAGTATATATACACCTGTTCTAAAAGGCCCCACTGTCTGCAACACCACTAAGCAAGGGGCACCACCAAGCAAGCGGCACCATGAAGACCAAGGAGCTCTCCAAACAGGTCAGGGACAAAGTTGTGGAGAAGTTCAGATCAGGGTTGGGGTATAAAAAATATCAGAAACTTTGAACATCCCACAGAGCACCATTAAATCCATTATTAAAAAATGGAAAGAATATGGCACCACAACAAACCTGCCAAGAGAGGGACGCCCACCAAAACTCACAGACCAGGCAAGGAGGGCATTAATCAGAGGCGCAACCAAGATACCAGAGATAACACTGAAGGAGCTGCAAAGCTCCACAGCGGAGATTGGAATATCTGTCCAAAAGGACCACTTTTTAAGCCGTACACTTCACAGAGCTGGGCTTTACGGAAGAGTGGCCAGGAAAATCCCATTGCTTCAAGACAAAAACAAGCATACACGTTTGGTGTTCGCCAAAAGGCATGTGGGAGAATCCCAAACTGATGGAAGAACATACTCTGGTCAGATGAGACTAAAAATGAGTGTTTTGGCCATAAAGGAAAACGCTATGTCTGGCGCAAACCCAACACCTCCCATCACCCCGAGAACACCATCCCCACAGTGAAGCATGGTGGTGGCAGCATCATGCTGTGGGATGTTTTTCCATCGGCAGGGACTGGGAAACTGGAATCGAAGTAATGATGGGTGGCGCTAAATACAGGTAATTTCTTGTTTCAACCTGTTTCAGTCTTCCTGAGATTTGAGACTGGGACGGCGGTTCACCTTCCAACAGGACAATGACCCTAAGCATACTACTAAAGCAACACGAGTGGCTTAAGGGGAAACATTAAAATGTCTTGGAATGGCCTAGTCAAAGCCCAAACCTCAATCCAATTGAGACTCTGTGGTATGACTTAAAGATTGCTGTACAGCAGCGGAAGCCAGCCATCTTGAAGGAGCTGGAGCAGTTTTGCCTTGAAGAATGGGAAAAAATCCCAGTGGCTAGATGTGCCAAGCATAAAGAGACATACCCCAAGAGACTTGCAGCTGTAAATGCTGATAAAGGTGTCTCTACAAAGTATTGACGTTGGGGGGTGAATAGTTATGCACGCTCAAATTCAGTTTTTTTTCTTGTTTTATTATTTTAAAATATTTTGCATCTTAAAACTGGTAGGCATGTTGTGTAAATCAAATGATACCACCCCCCCCCCCAAAAAAATATATACATTTTAATTCCAGGTTTAAAGGATACAAAATAGGAAAAATGCCAAGGGGGGTGAAAACATTCACAAGCCACTGCATGAGGAAATCAGTCAATTGAAATGAATAAATTATATGACTGGGAATACAGATATGCATCTGTATTCCCAAACCGCTCGTCCACACAACAACATACACGTTGTCTGTGGATGTAAGGCCAGTTGTACGTACAGCCAAATTCTCTAAAACAAGTTTGGAGTCGGCTTAACATTCAATTATTTGGCAACAGCTCTGGTGGACATTCCTGCAGTCAGCATGCCAATTGCACGCTCCCTCAAAACTTGAGACATCAAGTTTCCACCATAATTTGCAAATACATTCATTAAAAATCCTACAATGTGATTTTCTGGATTTTTTCCCTGATTTTGTCTGTCATAGTTGAAGTGTACCTATGATGCAAATTAAAGGCCTCTCATCTTTTTAAGTGGGAGAACTTGCACAATTGGTGGCTGACTAAATACTTTTTTGCCCCACTGTATCTATGAGGTGTGAGCTAAGGAATTTCCTACATGGGTATTTTTTCATATATATATATTTTTTTTTACATTTAATGACTCTTAATGCAGTCAAGTACTCATTTATTGATTGTATAAAATGAACTGCATCCATGAGGTGCTTTTCACTGGGCCTGAAGAAAGCACTTAGCTGACATTGAACTACAGTTAGATGCACAATACGTTTTATATTTCATTTCGGGTTTTGCTTCTTGGTCGAATGTGTTCGTACCAAGCAGTACACTATATAGGGAACAGGGTGCATTTCTGAGACCTACTGAACTGACCTCTTCCAGGGGGGAGTCGGAGTCCAGTTTGAGTGACAGGTACATGACGATGTGAGGGATGTGTCCTATAGACATCTGGAGCTCCGCCGTGTCCTCGCCCCACAGCAGACGCACCAGCTGGCTGACCGGGGGAGAGGGCCTGAGCCTGGGGGCAGAGGACACGTCCACACCCCCCTGCCCTGGTCCTCCTGCACTGGTTGTCACCAGGGTCAGTTTCACCTGGGCGAGAGAGAGAGAGAGAGAGAGAGAGAGAGAGAGAGAGAGAGAGAGAGAGAGGGCGAGAGAGAGGGCGAGAGAGAGGGCGAGAGAGAGGGCGAGAGAGAGGGCGAGAGAGATAGAGAGGGCGGGAGAGCGAGAGAGGGCGAGAGAGGGCGAGAGAGAGAGAGGGCGAGAGAGAGAGAGGGCGAGAGGGAGAGAGAGAGGGCGAGAGAGAGGAGAGGGCGAGAGAGAGAGAGAGGGAGCGAGAGAGAGAGAGAGAGGGCGAGAGAGAGAGAGGGCGAGAGAAGAGAGAGAGGGCGAGAGAGAGGGCGAGAGAGAGAGAGAGCGAGAGAGAGAGATAGAGAGAGAGGGCGAGAGAGAGAGAGAGAGAGGGAGGGCGAGAGAGAGAGGGCGAGAGAGAGAGGGCGAGAGAGAGAGGGCGAGAGAGGGCGAGAGGGCGAGAGAGAGAGAGAGGGCGAGAGAGAGAGAGAGGGCGAGAGAGAGCGAGAGAGAGAGGGAGGGCGAGAGAGAGGGAGAGAGAGAGGGCGAGAGAGAGAGGGCGAGAGAGAGAGAGAGGGCGAGAGAGAGAGAGAGGGCGAGAGAGAGAGGGAGGGCGAGAGAGAGCGAGAGAGAGAGGGAGGGCGAGAGAGAGGGAGAGGGCGAGAGAGAGAGAGAGCGAGAGAGAGGGAGAGCGAGAGAGAGGGAGAGTGGGGGGAATTGGAAAAGAAAGAAAGAGGCAGAAAGAAAGAGAGAGAAGGGAGAGAGAGACAAAGCAAGTTAGCTATCCAAAGAGATCATCATCATATTTCCACCACATTCTACGTAGTTTTTCCTTTCTGAACACTTTAAAAAAGACCCGTTGTGGGTTTGGCTACAGAACATAAGCCAGCAGTGAGTTTGTACGAGTCTGAAGAATCACTGTTGGCAAGAATCAGCATGGGAACTACACTGTGATCATAATATGGTCATAAACAGCATTTTATCCTGTCCATTAGGGCTGCAGCTTAACTCATGTGCTCCCCATTTCATGGTTTGGCCTGGCACTACAGGAAAGGGTTCAGTTAAATCCCGTATACAGAGCCATCAGTGATGTGATTTACTTAGGAAAAGAGGAAGGAGCGTAAACAGAATAATGTTGATTGTCAGAGAGAGAGATTATATTCCTCCTGACCACTGAAAGTGAGGCGACATGGGTTTGTGTGAATCAGAAACAGATCCCACCACAAGGCAGGCCCCAGAACAGTGACAGAAGAACATAGAGCTGCACAACTCTCTGTAATTCTCAGAGCTCATTCCACACTGTACAACACACACACACACACACACACACACACACACACACACACACACACACACACACACACACACACACACACACACACACACACACACACACACACACACACACACACACACACACACACACACACACAAATGGAAACACATACAGAAACAGTATGGTGGAGATTCATGCTTGACAAATTTATAGATGAATATTAATGTCTGTCATTCTCACATTTCAACACAGACCCTAAATACTATGGCCTACATACACGCAGCCTCAAAACTCCAACACACTGTACAAATGCCGAAAATAATTGTGTAGACACACACACACACACACTAGATGCACATACGCACCGGGCTGGCTCTGGGAAGTCACCACTTGAGAGGTCTGCTAAGGATTTCTGGTTGACTTTAATCAAGACAAATCAGGACCAGAGACCAGATGTGTGTGTGTGTGTGTGTGCGTATGCGTCTTCAACACTGACAATGGTCTGATTATCTCTCCAAGAACTGTTCACTGCCCTAATGGATCACAAATGAATGGACTGGTGTCAGAAAAATGGTAGAAAGTCCATGCTTACATCAATCCAACATTGTTGATTTGCGTAGTTTTTCATTTTGTTAGGATCCCACTTAGCCGTCGCCAATGGCAACAGCTGGTCTTACTGGGGTCCGACATAACGGGAAATTACATTACAGACAAAATACTTTACAATTGACATACATTTAAAAACATGAACATGTAGTGTGTGTGCATCTAGCAGTTACACGTACATGTCAGTACGTACACACAAAAAGAGGTGTTCCTTTATTTGTTTTTTTGAAACCAGGTTTGCTGTTCGCTTGCACTATATGAGATGGAAGGGAGTTCTATGCAATCATGGCTCGGTTTAATGCTGTACGTTTCCTTGAATTTGCTTTAGACCTGGGGACTGTGAAACGACCCCTGGTGGCATGTCTGGTGGGGTAAGTGTGTGTGTGTCCTTGCTGTGTGTAAGTTGACTATGCAAACAATTTGGAATTTCTAACACATGATTGTTTCTTACAAAAACAAGAAGCGATGTGGTCAGTCTTTCCTCGACTCTTAGCATGCATAGCATAGCATAGTATAGTAGGTTACCCCTGTGTCTCAGCTGGTACAGGCAACTCTGGGTCTTCCTTTCCTGAGGCGGCCCTCATGAGAGCCAGTTTCATCATAGAGCTTGATGGTTTTTGCGACTGCACTTGAAGAATCTTTCAAAGTTCTTGAAATTTTCCGAACTGAATGACCATGTCTTCAAGTAATGATGGACTGTTGTTTCTCTTTGCTTATTTGAGCGGTTCTAGCCATAATATGGACGTAGTCTTTTACCAAATAGGGCCATCTTCTGTATACCCCCTACCTTGTCACAACACAACTGATTGACTCAAACGCATTAAGACGTAAAGAAATTCCAAAAATGAACTTAACAATACACACCTGTTAAATGAAATGCATTCCAGGTGACTACCTTGTGAGGCTAGTTGAGAGAATTCCAAGAGTGTGCAAAGCTGTCATCAAGGCAAAGGGTGGCTACTTTGAAGAATCTCAAATATAAAACCATGTAAAAAAAAAAACTTTTGTTACTAGATGATTCCATATGTGTTATTTCATAGTTTTGATGTCTTCACTATTTACTAGAAAATAGTAAAAATAAATAAAAACCCTTGAATAAGTAGCTGTGTCCAAACTTTTGACTGGTACTGAATTTAAATAAGGTATGTTTTTTTATTTTCAATACATTTGCAAAAACGTCAAAGTCAAGGGGTCTGAATAATTTCCGATAGCACTATGCGCAACTTCATTCAATTTATCGAATCAGTTATTGTTTTCTTGCTCAAACCGTGAACAACACCTGTCAAACTCAGACATTTCTCTCAAAACACAGGGATGTCTGTTTTTAATTGAACCTTTATTTAACTATGGAAGTCAGTTAAGAACAAGGGCTAGGCCCTTTTTTTCTTCTCAATTTCCGCCTGACTGACGTGCCCAAAGTAAACTGCATGTTGCTCAGGCCCTAAAGCCAGGATATGCATGTAATTGGTACCATTGGAAAGAAAACACTTTGAAGTTTGTAGAAATGTTAAAAATAATGTAGGAGACTATAACACAATAGATATGGTAGAAAGAAAAACCAACCAGAATTTCTATTTTGAGAGTCCATGCTCTTACAATGGAAAGTATAGGGGCATACTGAATTCTAGCTCCCAGGATGCAATTCCTATGGCTTCCACATGCTGTCGGCAGTCTATGTTCAACGTTTCAGGCCTGTAACTTCCAAAACGAATAAGAAATATGAGTTTTAGAACAGGGACACAGTCTTGGAAATTTGTGTTTGGGCGAGCGATGAAGACACACCTGCTAAAATCGGTTTCCTATTGAACATACTTCTTTCTGTAAGAAATATTATAGTTTGATTACATTTTAGGGTATCTGAGGAGTTAATAGAAACGTAGTTTGACTTGTTGAAACAAAGTGGTAGGTTTTCAGATTCCTTTCTCTCCATGTTGAACGAGTGGATTACTCAAATCGATGGCGCCAACTAAACAGACTTTTTGGGATATAAGGAAGGATTTTTATCTAACAAAACAACACTACATGTTATAGCTGGGACGGTTTGGATGACAAACCAGAGGAGGATTTTCAAAAAATAAGTGAATATTTAATTGCCATTTGTGAATTTATGAAACCCGTGTTGGTGGAAAAATATTTTAATATGGGGCGCCGTCCTCGAAACAATCGCATGGCATGCTTTCACTGTAATGGCTACTGTAAATTGGACAGTGCAGTTAGATTAACAAGAATTTAAGCTTTCAACCAATATAAGACACTTGCATGTACCTAAATGTTTAATATCCATAATGTTTATGATTATTTATTTGAATTGCGCGCCCTCCAGTTTCAACGGAAGTTGTCCCGCCAGCGGGACGCCGAGCCCAAACAGGATAGCAACATAGGAAAAGGCGCCAATTCTACGACGCACTGAAGATTGTTCCAGAACCGCAGACAGCGACCGTATCCAACCCTGCAGAAAGCGCATGTTATAAAATAATATTTGATTTATAAGTGTTGCACCATTATTTTTTACATAATATAACCATATACAATTTCAGTATCACATTTAAGAGTGATGGACTGTACCATCCCTATGGCCTCCATAACAGAATCAGATGTGTCTTGTGCACCATGAAGTCAAATGTCTACCGTTTGCTGATGATCTGGTGCTTCTGTCCCTGACCAAGGAGGGCCTACAGCAGCACCTAGATCTTCAGATCTTCAGAACTGGGCCCTGACAGTAAATCTCAGTAAGCCAAACATAATGGTGTTCCAAAAAAGCTCCAGTTGCCAGGACCACAAATACAAATTCCACCTAGACTCTGTTTCCCAAGAGCACTCAAAAAACTATACCTACCTCGGTCTAAACATCAGCACGACAGTTAACTTCCACAAAGCTGTGAACGATCTGAGAGGGCCTTCTACGCAATCAAAAGAAAAATAACATTTTACGTCCCAATTAAGGTCTGTCAAAAAATACTTGAATCAGTTATAGAACCCATTGCTGACGTCCGGGGTCCACTTACCAACTAGGAATTCACAAAATGAGACAAACACCAAATTGAGACAGCATGCTGAAATTTGCAAAAACATCCTTGTGTACAACGTAAATAAGAATGCATGCAGAGGAAAATTAGGAGGATTCCCACTAATGATCAAAATCCAGAGAAAAAGCAATTCAATTCTACAAGCATCTAAAAGGAAGGGATTCTCCAACCTTCAATAACAAAGCCATCACTTACAGAGAGATGGACCTAGAGAAGAGTCCCTTTAGCCCGCTGGTACTGGAACTCTGTTCATTAACACTCACAGACCCCACAAAGCCCCAGGACAGCAACACAATTAGAACCAGCCAAATCATGAGAAAACAAAAAGGAAAACAAAAACAAAAAGAAAACAAAAAACTTGACACATTGGAAAGAATTAACAAAAATGCTATTTGGCCCTAAACAGAGAGTACACAGTAGCAGAATACCTGATCACTGACTGACCCAAACGTTGAAAAGCTTTGACTATGTACAGACTCCGTGAGCATGGCCATGCTATTGAAAGAGGCTGCCATAGGCAGATCCGGCTCTCAAGAGAAGACAGACTATATGGCCACTGCCCACAAAACAAGGTGGAAACCGAAACCGCAGTTTCCAACCACCTGCCAAATGTAATATAATAGACACACATATTTCCCTCAGATTACACACACTCACAAAGAATCACATTTTGATCAACTCTCATATCTATTAAGTGAAATACCACAGTGTGCCACCTCAGCAGCAAGATGTATGACCTGTGCCACAAGAACCCAGTGGAGCACAAACACCATTTTAAATAAAACTACATTTATCTGTTTATTCATTCTCTTTCATACTTAAACTACAGATTCAGTCACCTTGACTTTTTCCACATTTTGTTATGATATAGCCTTATTCGAAAAATGTATTAAATCGTTTTTTTCCCCTCATCAATCTACAGTCGTGGCCAAAAGTTTTGAAAATGACACAAATATTAATTTTCAAAGTCAGCTGCCTCAGTTTGTATGATGGCAATTTGCATATACTCCAGAATGTTATAAAGCGTGATCAGATGAATTGCAAAGTCCCTCTTTGCCATGCAAATGAACTGAATCACCCAAAAACATTTCCATTACATTTCAGCCCTGCCACAAAAGGACCAGCTGACATCATGTCATTGATTCTCTCGTTAACACAGGTGTGAGTGTTGACGAGGACAAGGCTGGAGATCACTTGTCATGCTGATTGAGTTTGAATACGAGACTGGAAGCTTCAAAAAGAGGGTGGTGCTTGGAATCATTGTTCTTCCTCTGTCAACCATGGTTACCTGCAAGGAAACACATGCAGTCATTGCTTTGCACAAAAAGGGCTTCACAGGCAAGGATATTGCTGCCAGTAAGATTGCACCTAAATCAACCATTTGTTGGATCATCAAGAACTTCAAGGACAGCGGTTCAATTGTTGTGAAGAAGGCTTCAGGGCACCCAAGAACATCCAGCACCAGGACGTCTCCTAAAGTTGATTCAGCTGCGGGATCGGGCACCACCAGTACAGAGCTTTCTCAAAAATGAGAGCGGTCAGGTGTGAGTGCATCTGCACGCACAGTGAGGCGAAGACTTTTGGAAGATGGCCTGGTGTCAAGAAGGGCAGCAAATAGGCCACTTCTCTCCAGGAAAAACATCAGGGACAGACTGATATTCTGCAAAAGGTACAGGGATTGGACTGCTGAGGACTGGGGTAAAGTCCTGGAAAAAAATATTGTCCGGAGAAGACAAGGTGAGCGCCATCATCAGTCCTGTGTCATGCCAACAGTAAAGCATCCTGAGACTATTCATGTGTGGGGTTGCTGCTCAGCCAAGCGAATGGGCTCACTCACAATTTTGCCTAAGAACACAGTATATGAATAAAGAATGGTACCAACACATCCCCGAGAGTAACTTCTCCCAACCATCCAGGAATAGTTTGGTGACGAACAATGCCTTTTCCAGCATGATGGAGCACCTTGCCATAAGGCAAAAGTGATAACTGAGTAGCTCGGGGAACAAAACATCAATATTTTGGGTCCATGACCAGGAAACTCCCCAGACCTTAATCCCATTGAGAACTTGTGGTCAATCCTCAAGAGGCGGGTGGACAAACAAAAACCCACAAACTCTGACAAGCTCCAAGCATTGATTATGCAAAAATGGGCTGCCATCAGTCAGGATGTGGCCCAGAAGTTAAATACCAGGGCGGATTGCAGAGGTCTTGAAAAAGAATGGTCAACACTGCAAATATTGACTCTTTGCATCAACTTCATGTAATTGTCAATAAAAGCTTGACACTTATGAAATACTTGTAATTATACTTCAGTATTCCATAGTAACATCTGACAAAAATATCGAAAGACACTGAAGCAGCAAACTTTGTGGAAATTAATATTTGTGTCATTCTCAAAACTTTTGGCCACGACTGTACACACAATACCCCATAATGACAAAGCAAAAACTTCACATTTTTTTGCTAATATATTAAAATAATACGGAAAAATCAAATTCACATAAGTATTCAGACCCTTTACTCAGTACTTTGTTGAAGCACCTTTGGCAGTGATTACAGCATTGAGTCTTCTTGGGTATGATGCTACAAGCTTGTCACATCTGTATTTGGAGAGTTTCTCCCATTCTTCTCTGCAGATCATCTCATGCTTTGTCAGGTTGGCTGGGAAACATTGCTGCACAGCTATTTCCAGGTCTCTCCAGAGATGTTCGATCGGGTTCAAGTCCGGGCTCTGGCTGGGCCACTGAAGGACATTAAGAGACTTGTCCCGAAGCCACTCCTGCATCATCTTGGCTGTGTGCTTAGCGTTACTGTCCTGTAGAAAAGGTGAACCTTTGCCTCAGTCTGAGGTCCCGAGCACTCTGGAGCAGGTTTTCATCAAAGATATCTCTGTACTTTGCTCCATTCATCTTTGCCTCGATCCTGACTAGTCCCCCAGTCCCTGCCCCTGAAAAACATCCCCACAGCATGATGCTGCCAACATCATGCTTCACCGTAGGGTGAACACTGTACATAACAATAACATTTGAAATATCTCTATTCTTTTGAAACTTTTGTGAGTAATGTTTACTATTCATTTCTGATTGTATATTTCCCTTTTGTTTATTGTCTATTTCACTTGCTGTGGCAATGTAAACATATGTTTCCCATGCCAATAAAGCCCTTTGAATGTAATTGAATTGATAGAGAGAGAGAGAGAGTACAGTATCATCAGTAATACTTTACTATGAGGGTAGGCAGAGGGCATGGTGGTCCAAACCTTTATACAAACTGCTGCTACAGTTTGTAGCTACTGTCTACCATGCTCTACCTGGGTGGTCGGACGTTCACACACGCAAAAGTGCCAACATACATACAGCTGGCCAGCTGCGCATGAAGCCACACTCACAGAAAAACACACATATGCACACAGAGAGAACCACCACCAAAGTTTAAGTTTCCTCGGAGTATGCCAGTTCTACAGTAGCTCCGTCCTAAGCCGCGACGGACCGACAAGAGGCCTTGTTGTTTTTTCTCCTCTCATCTCTTCTCCTCTCATCTATTCTTCTCCTCTCTTCTCTACAGTGTAATTTGCTATCTGTCCGAGTCTTCTAAACAGCGGTTCTCTCAGTGACCACAGCGTAATGGTCGTTTTCCTGTGGTTATCCCAAACAACTACCTCTACCTCTGTCTCTGTCTCCCTCTCTCGTTGCAAACGCCATCACTCCCCAGACACACTGTCATTTACAAATTCCTCCTTCTCGAGGCCCTGTTTTGACCGTGTGGGGAGACAAATGAGCAAAAAGCTTGAGCAGTTTCCTGAATGGCGATCAAAGCACCATATCTCAGAATTGGATAGTTTTCCTCATGTAAAAAGGTGGAGATTGTTACCTACTATATAGGTTTTGACAGCTGATCGAAGCCAAATGGAATGGGAGAAGATGTCTGTACTCAGTGGTGAGCGCCATTCCACTCAACCATTCCTCCTACAATGGATTTACAGAGACTTAAAGACATCTTTGATCAAGGGAGCAAATTAAATATGGACAAACATAAAATTCCTAAAACAGTCACACACAGAGATTATAGATACAGTGCCTTCAGCAAGTATTCACACCCCTAGACTTTTTCCACATTTTGTTGTGTTACAAGGTGGGATTAAAATTGATTTAATTGTCCTTTTTTTGTCAACAATAAACACAAAATACTCTGTAATGACAAAGTGGAAGATCATTTTCTTAAATGTTATAATTATAAAAAAATAAAACACTAACATAGCTCGATTAGATAAGTATTCAACCACCCGAGTCAATACATGCTAGCATCACCTTTGGCAGTATTTACAGCTGAGTCTTTCTGGGAAAGTCTTTGCAGACCTGGATTGTACAATATTTTCACGTAAAAAAATAAATGTATTCTTCAAGCTCTGTCAAGTTGGTTGTTGATCATTAATAGACAGCCATTTTCAATTCTTGCCATAGATTTTCAAGCTGATTTAAGTCAAAACTGTAACTAGGCTACTCAGGTACATTCAATGTCGTCTTGGTAAGCAACTCTAGTATATATTTGGCCTTGTGTTTCAGGT
Organism: Oncorhynchus gorbuscha; assembly: GCF_021184085.1. Classification (NCBI taxonomy): domain Eukaryota; kingdom Metazoa; phylum Chordata; class Actinopteri; order Salmoniformes; family Salmonidae; genus Oncorhynchus; species Oncorhynchus gorbuscha. Next base: position 16,434,995 of record NC_060193.1, read on the forward strand.
TAATGTCCTGCTGAAAGGTGAATTTGTGTCCCAGTGTCTGTTGAAAAGCAGACTGAACCTGGTTTCGCCTGAGATTTTGCCTGTGCTTAGCTGTATTCCATTTCTTTTCATCCCCAAAAAACTCCCTAGTCCTTGTCGATGACAAGCATACCCATAACTTGATGCAGCCACCGCCATGCTTGAAAATATGAATAGTGGTACTCAGTGTTGTGTTGGATTTGCCCCAAACATAACACTTTGTATTCAGGACATAAAGTGAATTTCTTTGCCACATTTTTTTGCAGGTTTACTTTAGAGGCTTATTGCAAACAGGATTCATGTTTTGGAACATTTTCTATTCTGTACATGCATCCTTCTTTTCACTCTGTCATTTAAATTAATATTGTGGACTGACTACAATGTTGTTGATCCATCCTCTGTATTCTCCTATCACAGCCATTAAACTCTAACTGTTTTAACTTAAGGTATAGGGGGCAGCATTTTCACTTTTGGATAAATAGCGTGCCCAATTTCAACTTCCTGCTACTCATGCCAAGAATATAAGATATGCATATTATTAGTAGATTTGGATAGAAAACACTCTGAAGTTTCTAAAACTGTTTGAATCATGTCTGTGAGTATAACAGAACTTATGTAGCAGGCAAAACCCTGAGGACTAACCGTTCAGAAGTTTTTTTTTCTTTTAGGTCTCTGTCTGTTCACTGGGTTCTCATTGGGAAACGATATTTCTTAGGAACTTGTTTTCAGTTCCTACCGCTTCCACTGGATGTCACCAGTCTTTGGAATTTGGTTGAGGTTATTCATTTGTGCAATGAAGAAGTACGGCCATCTAGGAACTGCATAACACTGTTGAGTGTTGCGCAAGACTTGAAAAGTAGCTTGGTTTGTTGTCTTCCTGTATTGAACACAGATAAACCTGTCTTCAATTAGATCGATTATTAACGTTTTAAAATACCTAAAGTTGTATTACAAAAGTAGTTTGAAATGTTTTGGCAAAGTTTACAAGCAACTTTTGAAATATTTTGTAGTGACGCTGCGCAATTTGGAAGCATTTTTTTTCTGGATCAAACGCGCCAAATAAATGGACATTTTGTATATATGGACGGAATTAATTGAACACAAGGACCAATTATGATGTTTATGGGACATATTGAAGTGCCAACAAAAGAAGCTCGTCAAAGGTAAGGCATGTTTTATATTTTATTTCTGCGTTTTGTGTAGCGCCTGCAGGGTTGAAATATGCTACCCTCTTTGTTTACTGTTGTGTACGAGTGTAGCTACGAGTGTAGCTTTAATTTAGTATCTTACATGTATGATTTAATGAAAGTTAGATTTTTATGTAAATTTATTTGAATTTGCCGCGCTGCATTTTCCCTGGCTTTTGGCCAAGTGGGACGCAAGCGTCCCCTATACCATAAGAAGTTAATGTCACCATTGGCCTCATGGTCAAATCGCCTGTATCTTTGTAGTGACTGGGTGTATTGAGACATCATCTTAAAAGTGGAATTAATAACTTAACCATGCTCAAAGGGATATTCAATGTCTGCTTTTTTTCATGTTAAACACGATTATTGCACACAGAATGAGTCCATGCAACTTATGTGACTTGTTAAGCACATTTTTACTCCTGAACTTATTTAGGCTTGCCATAACAAAGGGGTTGAATACTTGACTGAATACATTTCAGCTTTAATATTGAAATAATTTGTTAACATTTCCAAAAATATAATTCAACCTTGACATTATTGGGTATTGTGTGTAGACCAGTGACACAAAATCTTGTTTTAATATATTGTGGTATCCCAGGAGGTCTACCCCGGGGGATGGTAATAGAGGGGAGGTACGTGAGGCGACGTTGGCTCCCTCTGCTGGGAATACGGGAGCTGGGCACCCCGACACGGACAGCTTTATGTGGAGGTAATTAGAGGAAAGTGCCAACCAGCCATGGAGGCAAATAAAAGGAGCACACCGCGACAGAGAACGGGGAGAGGGACCAAGCCAAACCTAAGTGATTTTCTTTGTTATGTTTATTTTCTGTCCTAGTAAAGTTGTTTTTGCGGACTAAAACCTCCCAGTCTCTGTGTCTATCTCTGCCCGCTCAACCCAACACCCCACAGTTTACAACATATGGTGGAGAATGCGGGTATCTCAGTAGCTTTGGGTGCCGTGGGGTCGAGCGTACAGAGATTACCATGGAGGAGCTGGTGGCTCAGTTCATCCTCAGCCAGCAGAAGCAACAGGCTCTCCAGGAGCAAGCGCTGGAGGAGCAGCACCAACAAAACCGGAAACTGGTAGCGGAGGTAGCCCAGTTGAAGGTTGGGAGGGCTCAGGAGTCTGGCCCGAATCAGTTCCTGGTTCCGTTAAGGGAGGAAGATGACGTGGAGTCTCATTTGTGCACCTTCGAGAGGACGGCACAGCGGGAAGGATGGACCCAGCCCAAGTGGCCCAGCCTGTTGGCACCCTACCTCTCTGGGAAGGCCCAGAAGGCCTACTTTGATTTGAACACTGACCAGGCCGAAAATTATGAGGGACTCAAACGGGAGATATTGAGCCTTTATGGGTTCAATCTCGCACACCGTGCACAACTGGTTCACGGCTGGGCCTTTGACCCCACCCTTTCCCCCTGTGCTCAGATGAGCGACCTGGTGTGCCTGACCAATGGCTGTCTACTGACTAAAGTACCGTCCCTCCAGATGCTCATCCTGGATAAATACCTTCAGAACCTGCCATAAGAGATGACGAAGACGGTGAGCATGCAGAACCCCCAGAGCCTGGAGGAATTGCTGACCCGGTGGAAATTCACCAGAACACCCAGGACCTGCTGAGAGGCCCGAGCGGAGAGGAGACGCGGTGAGGGGGGCGGTGAGCTGGGGCACCCCCAGCTCTGGGGTAACCCGGATGTCGAGTTACGTCACCTCCTGTTGGGCGCACACCGAGACAGCCACTCCGATGGTTCCTGTTCAAATCGATGGCATCGACACCAGCACTCTGCTGGACTACGGCAGCATGGTGACCCTGGCCCACCCGCAGTGGCTCACATGAGAGGGGAAGGAGAAACCGGGGGACGAGGAGGTGACGGTGTCCTGTGTACACAGGGACATTAAGAGGTACCCAACGGTGCCAGTGAGGATAACCACCCCAAGGGGGGAGTGCCAGATACGCATGGGAGCTGTCCCTAACCTACCTGTGTCCATTCTCCTCGGTCAAGACTGCCCTCTCTTCCAGAACCTGTGGAGGAGGGACCTGGGGAGGAGAGCACGGGTGGTGTGAAAATAGGAAAAAGGACGGTGGCCTGTGCAACCCCCGCCACGAGAGGTGTCCACTGGGCCCGAGTAGGACCCAGAGGACGGAGACAACCCCACTCCGTCAAGCGAGCCACTGTGCGACGAAGATCTCAGGCTACCCTTTATGGAGGTGGAGGCCCTAGATGGACCTCCCGACACTAGAATCCTCACGGGTCAGTTTGGGATGGCCCAGTTAGAAGACCCCAATCTCCAGAATGCTAGGGGCCAGGTGATTGCGGTGGATGGCGTACTGTTACCTGGGATAAGTGCTTGGCGCTACCCCCATTTCGCAATCAAGCATAATTTATTGTATCAGGTAGTAAAGCATAATGGGGAGACAAGACTTGTTACTCATACCCAGCCAGTATGTTAGGACTGTGTTGCAGCTTGCCCTCACCCACCTGCTTGGGGCACACCTGGGGATGGAGAAAACCAGGGAGCGGATCGGGAACAAGTTCCATTGGCCCGGCGTCAAGCGCGCCGTGCAGGACTACTGCTGTAGTTGCCTGGAGTGCCAGATCACAGCTCCGAGGATGCATTATCGAAACCCTTTGGTTTCCATTCCCATTATAGGAGTGCCATTCAAGTGGGTGGAAATGGATCTGGTGGGTCTGTTGGTGAAGACCATGAGGGGACACCAATACATCCTGGTCATCGTGGATTACGCCACGCGGTATCCTGAGGCAATCCCGCTATGCATGGCGGCAGCAAAAGGTATCGCACGGGGGCTCTTCCATTTATTTAGCCGGGTGGGTATTCCGCAGGAAATCCTGACGGACCAGAGCACCGCGTTCATGCCTCGGGTGATGAAAGATGTCTGCAATCTGTTACGAATAAAACAGGTGAGCACCAGTGTGTACCATCCAGCCCACGACAGGCTGGTGGAACGCTTCAACAAAACTGCAAAACAGATGCCTAGAAGGTCGCCGAGAGAGAAGGGAGGAACTGGGACTAGCTGCTGCCCCACCGAATGTTTTCAGTGCGCGACGTACCCCAAGCATCCACTGGGTTCTCCCCCTTTGAGCTCCTGTATGGTCATCGGCCCCTCGGGCTGCTGGACCTAGCCAAGGAGGTCTGGGAAGAGCAGCCGACCCCCCATCGCAGCATAGTAGAACATGTGGAGAAGATGAGGGAGAGGATGATGGCGATTTGGCCAAGGGTGAGAGAGCACATGGCCCAGGCGCAATATGCCCAGGAGCGTGTCTACAACCGGGGGGCCCAACAACGAGAATTCCAACCAGGTGAGAAAGTCTTGATGCTGATCCCTACAACAGAGAGTAAATTCCTGGCTACATGGCATGGGCCCTACGACATCGTTGAGCGGGTTGGCGACGGCAAATATAAGGTCCACCAACCGGGGCGGAGAAAACCCCTCCAGCTTTACTATGTGACTTTACTGAAGAAATGGCACGCACGCTGTGCGTAACATGGACCCGGCCACAGCAGGGCCCGCCCTCGGTCGAAGTTGCAATGGGGGGGAGACCCGACCCAACAACAAGAGCTCAGAGAGTTGGTCCAGTGGAATACGGCCGTGTTCCCTGAGGTGCCGGGGCGTACGGATCTCGTGGAACATCATATCCACACCCGTACAGGAGAAAAAGTGCGTAAACAGCCATTACAGATACCGGAAACCCAGAGGGTGGCGGTCCAGCGGGAAGTGGCGACAATGCTAGAAATGGGGGTACTGGAGGAGTCACACAGTGAGTGGTCTAGCCCCATAGTGCTGGTTCCGAAACCGTCCGCTTCTGTAATGACTTCCGGAGCCTGATCAAGGTCAGTAAGTTCGATGCCTACCCCGTGCCCCGTGTGGACGAACTGAACGACCGCTTGGGGATGGTGAGATACGTCAGCACCTTGGACCTGACGAAGGGGTACTGGCAGGTGCCACTGGCAGTGGGGGGCTATACCACTACCGGGTTCTGCCTTTCGGGCTCCACAGGGCACCAGCGACCTTTCAGCGACTCATGGACCGCGTCCTGCGGCCGCACAGTGAGTACGCCACTGCTTATCTGGACGACATAATTGTGCACAGTGACAGTTGGGAGTCGCATCTTTGTAGGTTACAGGCCGTGGTGGATGCGCTAAGTGGTGCAGGACTGACCGCGAACCACCTCAAGTGCCAGCTGGGCTATGCCGAGGTAGAGTACCTGGGCTATCAGATCGGGAGGGGAAATGTGAAACCCGAAGAAAAAAAACGTTGCCATTAGGGGATGGCAGGTCCCCTGAACCAAGAGGCAGGTGAATTTATTCCTGAGGTTTAGCATGGTACTACTAATTTTGCCACAATAGCTTCTCCCCACAGACTTAAAGGCACAACTACCCCGGATGGTGCGATGAACGGAGGTCTACTCCGGGGGATGGTAATAGAGGGGAGGTACGTGAGGCGACGTTGGCTCCCTCTGCTGGGAATACGAGAGCTGGGCACCCCGACACGGACAGCTCTAAGTGGAGGTAATTAGAGGAACGTGCCAACCATCCGTGGAGGCCAAATAAAAGGAGCACGGTGGCACACCGCGAGAGAGAACGAGGAGAGGCCAACACCAAGCCACAGTAGAGAAGGACCGAGCCAAACCGAAGTGATTTTCTTTGTTATGTTTATTTTCTGTCTTAGTAAAGTTGTTTTGCGGACTAAAACCTCCCCGTCTCTGTGTCAATCTCTGCCCGCTCAACCCAACACCCCACGGTTTACCACAATATTTTAAACTCAGGCTGTAGCACAACAAAATCTGGAGAAAGTCAAAGGTTGTGAATACTTTCTGAAGGCACTGTACACTTAGCTTGGTTTTGTTCATTGATTCATTGTGCAAAGCAAGATAAGTATCTGGTATTCGTACTTCAGATCACACACTTTATCTTGAAATTTCAAGCACCTCTCTCATTGAGGTCAATTAATGATTTAGCTCACTTATCTCAGCTCTGAATCAGGACAACTCAAGGCATTCTACTTTGGTCAGAGCTACAGTATAGCATCCATTGGGTTTATGCTAACATCCTAGCCCTCACTTTTAAAGTGTGGGGCAGTGGAATGATCCTGACACACAGTCTTAGTCTGCCTTGTGTGTCTGTGTATGTGTCTACCTTGCGTATTAGTGTGTGTGTCTGCCTTGTGTGCACCTGCCTGCCATGAGTGTGTAGAAACCAGCTTCTAACACTTTTGAGCAGAGCAGACGTGTTGGTTCGAAAAAAGGAGTTTGTCTGTAATTGAGTTCATGTGGAGGACTTCCCTTTCTTTGGCTGCTGTTGCTGTTTCAGAGGCTACGTCCCAAATTGCACCCTAATCCCTACATAGGGCAATACTTTTGATCGGCGCCGGGTGCCATTTGGCGCACAGAGACGTGTATGTTTTATGTGGTCTTTTCATGAAGAAAACCAAGAGCTGAGAAAGATACATGATCATGGAGGTCAAATCATGTGAATACGGCTCAACAAACAACATCTAATCTGGTCTTTGGCATGTTTTCGCATTGTGGAAGCAGCATTACAGCTAATAATACACTTACCTCAAACACAACACACAACAGCGCATACTTCCCTCTAACTACTGTTCTTTTAATATGGCAGTAATGAGTGGGGTGGGTGGTCTTGGAAACACACACACCTGTGTAGGCCCAGGAATGCAGGAGAGAACCCTCTCAATGTTCTCTGTGGTAACATCCACATCGTCCACTGCCACTAGGTCGTCACCTGAGGAGGAGAAAAAGGAAGTCAATGCATAACAGCAGCATGTTATTAAAGTAGATAGCAAAAAACAAGCGTCAATAGTGATATTTCTGCAAATGCACTCTATCGAGTCTGTACTGTAGGCTAAGCAAATGAATGTACAGTTGAAGTCGGGAGTTTACATACACTTAGGTTGGAGTCATTAAAACTAATTTTTAAACCACGCCACAAATGTATTGTTAACAAACTATATTTTTGGCAAGTCGGTTAACCTGTTACTCCTACCCCCTACTTTTTCGAACATTCTGTTAAAAATCGTGCAACATTTCAGCGCCCTGCTACTCATGCCAGGAATATAGTATATGCATATGATTAGTATGTGTGGATAGAAAACACTCAGACGTTTATAAAACTGGTTAAATCACGGCTGTGACTATAACAGAACGTGCGTTTCATCGAAAAGTGCAGGAAAATCTGATCACTGAAAATGGGAAAATATATCCATGCGCCACTTCAACCCATTGTTAAACGTGAACCACATTAAATGGGGCAGAGGTTGCAATACCTACAGCGTCCACATGATGTCAACAGTCTTGTCATTTGCCTACGATTTGTTTCTTGGTCAAACAGACACAAGGCAGCGCAGTTCTTCCGGTCTCTGACCGGATATTTTGGTTGAGATTTACCCGGACATTATTTCCAGACGTACAGCTATAGAATATACATCGCCATCGTGATCAATTTGATCGCTTATTAACGTTTACTAATACCTAAAGTTGCATTACAAAAGTATTTTGAAGTGTTTTGTGAAAGTTTATCGTCGACTTTTTTAATTTTAAAAAATGCCGTTACGTTATAAAATGCTATTTTTTTCGTTGATCACAGTCTTCATAGATCGATATCTAGGCTATATATGGACCGATTTAATTTAAAAAAGACCCAATAGTGATGTTTATGGGACATCTAGGAGTGCCAACAAAGAAGATGGTCAAAGGCAATGAATGTTTTATATTTTATTTGTGCGTTTTGTGTAGCGCCGACTATGCTAATTATTTTGTTTACGTCCCCTGCGGGTCTTTTGGGGTGTTACATGCTATCAGATAATAGCTTCTCATGCTTTCGCCGAAAAGCATTTTAAAAATCTGACTTGTTGCCTGGATTCACAACGAGTGTAGCTTTAATTCAGTACCCTGCATGTGTATTTTAATGAACGTTTGAGTTTTAACGAGTGCTAAAAGTATCTACAGTAAAAAGAGTCCTATATCGACATAACCTGAAAGGCTGCTCAGCAAGGAAGACGCCACTGCTCCAAAACTACCATAAAAAAAAAATACAAAATATGTGGGCAGAACAGAAAAAACATGTGTGGGCAAGGAGGCCTACAAACCTGACTCCGTTACACCAGCTCTGTCAGGAGGAATGGGCCAAAATTCACCCAACTTATTATTGGAAGGCTACCCGAAACATTTGATCCAAGTTAACCTCTTGAGTGTAGGGGGCAGTATTTTGATGTTTGGATGAAAAATATACCCAAGTGAAACTGCCTATTTCTCAGGCCCAGAATCTAGAATATGCATATAATTGTCAGATTAGGATATAAAACACTCTAAAGTTTCCAAAACTGTCAAAAATATTGTCTGTGAGTATAAGAGAACTGATATTGCATGTGAAAACCTGAGGAAAATCCAACCAGGAAGTGCTGTTTTTCCTGAAACCTCTCTGTTCCATTGCATTCCTTCCCTGCATTTAAAGGGATATCAACCAGATTCCTTTTCCGATGGCTTCCACATGGTGTGAACAGTCTTTAGACATAGGTTCAGGCTTTTATTCTGAAAAAATGAGCGAGAATGATCACATCGCGTCACTGGATGGCTAGGTGCCAGCAGAGTTTTGCACGCCTGAGCAGCTTGGAGCAGACATTTTCTCTCTCACTCCTATAGAAAATGTTACGGATACTATTTGGAATTGTCGTAACTGGGAGTCTCGTGAGTGCAAACATCCGAAGATCATCAAAGGTAAGCGATTAATTTTATTGCTTTTCTGACTTTCGTGACCAATCTACTTTGCTGCTAGCTGTTTGTAATATTTTGTCTGCTGAGAGAGATGTCCTGACATAAACGCTTGGATAGCTTTCACCGAAAAGCTTTTTTGAAATCTGACATGCCAGATGGATTAACAACAAGCTAAGCTGTGTTTTGCTATATTGCACTTGTGATTTCATGAAAATTAAATATTTTTAGTAATTTAATTTGAATTTGGCGCTCTGCAATTCAGTGGATGTTGACGAAAATGATCCCACTAACGGGATGGGTGCGCCAAGAAGTTAAACAATTTAAACGCAATGCTACCAAATAGTAATTGAGTGTATGTAAACTTCTGAACCACTGGGAATGTGATGAAAGAAATGCTGAAAAAAATAATTCTCTGTTCTATTATTCTGACAGTTCACATTCTTAAAATAAAGTGGTGATCCTAAATGACCAAAGACAGGGAATTGTTACTAGGAATTTGTAAAAATTGAGTTTAAATGTATTTGGCTAAGGTGTAAACTTCCGACTTCAACTGTATGTATGCGTGTATCTTTTTGACCCTGTTTTCAATGAGCTGCACTGTTTTTAATGAGCTGCAAGTCGAATTCCTAACAACTTTGGTTGGTACGGCGAAAAAGTATTGTGTCATCTGTTTTCCAAATAGTATGGTTTTAGTGGAGGAGCACAGTCTGGAGATATAGTCCACAGATATAAAAAGAGCCAAACGTGCTGTTTCGTTTTGTATATCAAGGAGTTTCACCTGCCCCTGTGCAGACCTCTATCCATTCTTATCTCCTTAACAAAGACTTCACCTCAATTATTTCAGGTATTTAACGAGTCTAGGCTAATTGTTTTAGCATGGAATGGTAGGCTACATGAAAGGCATGACTTTAAACACTAACTCATGTGGAGTTTCTTTGCATTCCTTGGTCTGCCCAAAGCAACTGTGTCGACGTCAGTCTCCACAAACATAAGAAACAGTTTGCTGTAAAACAACTTTATAAGTACTTAATATCATGTCAATAAAAAATGTCTTGCAGTCTTTCTGGGATTTCTGCCAGTGCCCTTCCAAAGTCTGGCAATGTGTATATGACAGGCACATTAGGTGAGTCTGAAATGGCACCCTTATTCCCTTTAAAGAGCACTACTTTTGACCAGGGCGATTATGGTCAAAATCAGTTGGCTATATAGGGAATAGGGTACCATTTCGGACATCCCCACAGTGAGGTTTTGAACACTCACCAATCAGTATCTGTGTACTCTTGATGGCGGGGCTGTTGGGCACCAGGCCGTGGACGGTGATCCTCTCCCCTCTCCCCCCGGCAGGGTCTCCCTGGCCCCAGGACGGGCGATGCACCACCCCCAGCAGAGCCTCCAGTAGACCCCCTCTCTCCGGGGGAGGAGGTGAGCAGCTGCCCAGCCGTTTGGGGTTCAGGTAGACACACACCTCTTTCAGATGCTGCTGCTGGACCACCAGCCCCGCCCTCTGCCCCGCCTGGTTTTTCAAGATGGACGTCGGAAGCGATGATGAGTCTTTGGCTCCTCCGTCGGGCCCACTCCGCTGGGATGGCCGCCTCTTCCTCCGTAGGATCCTGGCAAGTCTTTTCAGCTTGGGCTCTCCTTTGGTTGGAGTGCCATCAGAACGCTTCCTGCACTCCTCGCTGATGATCTCCGCCTCCTTCTCACTGAAGTGCACGTGATTGGTGGGGAGGCCATTATTGGCGGCGGCCTGAGCTAATGCCGCCTCCTCCTCGCCCTCGCTCAGCTCCAGGTAGAAGAGCTCGCCGTTCTTCTGGACGTCGTCCAGCCATTCTGGCTCTAGGTCGCTGGGAATGAACAGACAAAAAGCATAGACTGAGTGAAACTGTTTGAGAGCAGAGTCAAAAGTGATGGTTTGCCTGCCCAGTAAACCCATCTGATAGGGACTGTCAGGTTAAGAACTACAGTGTAGAGGCGTAAGGCTCACTTGAGGATTAAAAGTGCATATATTCTAATCAGTTTAGAGCACATTGGCTTTCATCACAATATGTCAGATTAGCCCTTGTCGACTTCAATCCCCATCTAAACAGGAGTCTTGTATGATGCTATTCAAATGGGTTAGTAACACAATTACACTACAGTGTAACAAGTGAAACTCTGTCAAACAGCCAGAAAGTCTGATAGCCCATCTTGTATTGTGTTCTGGGTCAGTGTAGAACTCCAGTCAAGGAGAGAGCGATGACTGAAAGGCACATTTGCAAGACACTACAGGTGTAAAGTTGTATGTATGTATACATTGTTGTTTTAATTTAATAATACTTCAAAACAACTACATTTACAAGACGTTTTATTATCCCCTAATCTTCTCTCTCACTCATTCCCAGGGGAGTGCATTTCTGTTCTAATTTATCGTGTGGCATTTGGGGGAGAAAGAAAACAACACGCCTGGAGAAAGACTAGAAATGGCATTTTTTTGAGACAGGCAGAGACAAGGAAAAGGGAAACCCACATCACCGCCCCGAGAGAGAAAATGCCCTAACTCGGCAAAATGAAAACCTAAAAAAAATTCAGCCAGGCATTTTTTTCTGTCGGTCGGTCTCCCTCTAAATGAAGCTGTGCTGCCTCTGTGGTAGACTCTTGGAAAACACATCCATAAATTCACTAAGGATGGTAAATAGCATATAATTATTTATGTAGGTTAAGTTTCTAAATTGGAATACATTTTGAGTTCTATCAAACTTTGATAGAAAAGAGGAGGAGAGTAGTATACTAGGCCCAGAATAGTGCAACTACACTTATGGTTCCTTTTACTTTTGCCTCATCCATCTCTTCTGTTTCAATACCACGTCTGCATCCCCAATGGCACCCTATTCACTACATAGTGCACTCCATTTAATCAGGGCACATAGGATTCTAGGGAAAAGGGTGCCATTTGGACGCATTCCATGGCTTACAGTTGAGTTCTACATTAATTGAGTACAGATGACGACCTTCTTTGAAAGGTGACATGGCCAGATAGGATAGCAGAGATAGTTAGTTATCTGTTCATACCAGTGCTGCAGTGCAGATAGAGCTCTGGTCCCTTATCTTCAAAACATCTCAGAGTAGGAGTACTAATCTAGGATCAGGTCCAAACCAGTCCATATAGTGTCATTCATGATGATCTAAAAGGCTAAACTGATCCTACATCAGTACTCATACTCTGAGAGGCTCTTTGGATACGGTGAACACAACATTTAAACATAGTTGCCATGGCGCCCTAAAAGCAGCCTAAGCACAGAGCTCCTGTAAATGTGTAGCTACATATTTAGTTATATTTTAGGTGTTTTTGATTATATAATTTGAATCAGCTCTTTTGTTTTTGTTAACATAAGAGTTTTTATTGTATATATACTGTCTCTGCTGTTTTTGAGCCACGGATTTCCATATTGACTGACAGGTTAACACGTTTTGGCTTGGCTAGCTTTTTGTTTGAAAGAGTCGCTTGAAGCCTAAGAAAGAGGACTACAGCAGTGCTACGGCAGAGGGCACGTAGTGAGGACGACTGGCTACTATTCTGAACTGTGAGTGGTGATCTTTCTGGCGCCCAGACCTGATGAAGCATCAGCCAAGTGTCTGCTACACAGAATGGAAGAGAAGTCCAGTAGCTGCTCTGGATAAGAGCGTCTGCTAAATGACTTAAATGTAATGTAAATGTACAAGATCATCAGCAGACTCCATCACCATCATCAACCATGCAGCTTTCAAAGACTTGGCCTCTATTGATTGATCTGTCAGGATATATTGCTTGTTTGTTTTTTGCTCTTGAAGCATTTTGAGATTCTATGAAAAGCGCTATAGAAATGTAATTAATTTAAAAGTTTATCATTTATCTCATAGAATCCATATACTACACAGACTTTGTTAGGTGAACTTAGCATAGTATAAGTATTTATGAGGCAGTAGTTTGTGTCGGGGGGCTAGGGTCAGTTTATTATATCTGGAGTACTTCTCCTGTCCTATTCGGTGTCCTGTGTGAATCTAAGTGTGCGTTCTCTAATTCTCTCTCTCTTTCTTTCTCTCTCTCTCTCAGAGCACCTGAGCCCTAGGACCATGCCCCAGGACTACCTGACATGATGACTCCTTGCTGTCCCCAGTCCACCTGACCGTGCTGCTGCTCCAGTTTCAACTGTTCTGCCTTATTATTATTCGACCATGCTGGTCATTTATGAACATTTGAACATCTTGGCCATGTTCTGTTATAATCTCCACCCGGCACAACCAGAAGAAGACTGGCCACCCCACATAGCCTGGTTCCTCTCTAGGTTTCTTCCTAGGTTTTGGCCTTTCTAGGGAGTTTTTCCTAGCCACCGTGCTTTTACACCTGCATTGCTTGCTGTTTGGGGTTTTAGGCTGGGTTTCTGTACAGCACTTTGTGATATCAGCTGATGTACGAAGGGCTATATAAATAAATTTGATTTGAGCATAGGCCTACCTTGCTTTATTATAGGAATGCATGCCATGAGCTTAATGAAACAGATGTTGATACTGCAAAGCCATCCACACATTGGTGAAGAATAATAGTAGCCAGTAAGCCACCTCTAGACCACTTTACAGTCAGTGTGCATCCTACTTCACCTGCCAAGTCGCTTCCAGTGAGCTGCCTCGGTTGTCAAGTTATTTACATTTACATTTAAGTCATTTAGCAGACGCTCTTATCCAGAGCGACTTACAAATTGGTGCATAAGTTATAAAGTTGAGGTGGCAACTGATGAAGATGACTAGACAGCGGAGGTTGCAAACAAGGACTGCCCCCCCCCCTTCTCCTTCTCCGTGGCCAACATGAGTAAAATATTTAAACGTGTTAAACCTCGCAAGGGCCCAGACGGCATCCCTAGCCGCGTCCTAAGAGCATGCGCAGACCAGCTGGTTGGTGTATTTACTGACATATTCAATCGCTCCCTATCCCAGTCTGCTGTCCCCACATGCTGCAGTCCCCACATGCTTCAAGATAGCCACCATTGTTCCTGTTCTTGAGATAGCAATGATAACGGAACTAAATGATTACCGCCCCGTAGCACTCACTTCTGTCATCATGAAGTGCTTTGAGAGACTAGTCAAGGATCCTATCACCTCCACCTTACCGGCTACCCTAGACCCACTTCAGTTTGCTTACCGCCCCAACAGGTCCACAGACAATGCAATCGCCATCACACTGCACCCTACCCTGTCCCATCTGGACAAGAGCAATACCTATGTAAGAATGCTGTTCTTTGATTATAGCTCAGCATTCAACACCACAGTACCCTCCAAGCTCATCATCAAGCTGGGGGTCCTGGATTTCAACCCCACCCTGTGCAATTGGGTCCTGGACTTTCTGATGTGCCGCCCCCAGGTGGTGAAGGTAGGAAACAACATCTCCACTTCGCTGATCCTCAACACTGGGGCCCCACATGGGTGTGTGCTCAGCCCCCTCCTGTACTCCCTGTTCACCCATGACTGCGTGGCCATGCACGCATCCAACTCAATCATCAAGTTTGCAGACGACGCAACAGTAGTGGGCTTGATTACCAACAACGACGAGACAGCCTACAGGGAGGAGGTGAGGGCACTCGGAGTGTGGTGTCAGGAAAATAACATCTCACTCAATGTCAACAAAACATTCACCCCTTTAGATGTGTGTGTATTATGTAGTTGTTGGGGAATTGTTAGATTACTTGTAAGATATTACTGCACTGTCGGAACTAGAAGCACAAGCATTTCGCTTGCATTAACATCTGCTAACCATGCGTATGTGACCAATAAAATTTGATATGATTTGTATTTTGCAAACAGTCAGGCAGCCCTTCAATACCATAGCCCTATCAAAAATAGGGTTTCTTTTTGGAAGCAACAAGCAATAATGTACAGGGTTATCTTACTCGGAGTAGTCGGACTGACTGTAACTTGATGTTGATTCACTATCATTCCCGTTGTCATGCAGTTCCTCCCTGTCGTCGCCCTCCCGTCTCGGGTGCTTACACGCAGCTGCATGGGGCTCGAGCATCCCGCTATAATCTTTAGTAGTCATAATTCCATTCGTTAAATATGTTCGACAAGATGATACCGGTCATAACTCTAAACGTAAAGCTAATACGTTTGAGCTACTTTCTACTTTGTGAGCATCGGCAGTCTATCGCCATGTTGTCTGCATACGGGCTCTTCAACTATGCCACGTGACGCAAATGGTCTCAGTGTGGTTGGCTGATGTTCACGTTTCCCTGACAACATGGAAGCTTTCCGTCAGCAGGGTAGAAACAGACAATAGGCGTGCAATAGAGGTTGACTGAATAAATGTTTCAGTGTAACAACGTTAATAGTAACAAAAATGTAAACTACGGTTAAACTATTCTTGACTATGCCTAAACTAAGCGAAACATTTGTCTGAAACGCTCTGGAAATATGAGATACAAATGTATCTCAAATGTGCAAAGTATCTAATAAAATCACAAACGCAGCTAAATCAAAAAATATTGCGACATTTTAACAAGCTATCTCTCGCTGAATAGATGGGCAAGAGCACCAATTATGTTTAGTTCGCCCCCTCCCCACGAACTGCACCAGATCTTTAAATTCCCTTTAAAATCTAATATGGCATTCAGAGTGCTTTGGACTTTGGACAAAGCAACAACAGTCAAACAAAAGTGCAATGAATGCGAGAAGAAACACAAAGAAAGTGCAAATAGTTTACTTCACATTTTCATATCAACTCTCTTCGTCGTTGCCGTAGCATAGCATGTATCAATATACTGACCTGTATAGAAGCACCCTGCGTATGGAATCAAAATCCTCAAAATTATTAGAGAACGACCTGGACGTTCCCCTATCTGTAGCAATATTAAACATCATTTATGTTTCATGTTTTAACGGATAGGGTGAGTTCAGCACAGATCATCAAGGCTTTCCGATAAAACATTTCCATTCCGGACAAAAAGTCATGTCTCACGGTTTGGGATGAATAGTGCCGTTTTGGACCAGTCGTCTGCCAGCAGGCGTTTTCTACATGTTTAAATGCAGTTTACATGTTTAAATCCTATGTCTTGGTCCGGTGGTGAATGTAGAATCCTTTCCCTAGTCCGAATGAAAACCTAATGCTGCTGTCGATCCTAACAAAAATTCGAAACTTCTCCTCACGATTTCTCACGTCAATCACTGAGTCAAGGATACGCAGTTCGCCTGCGGATGCGTTTGAAAACGAAAAGAAAGCCGTCCTGAATACTTCTCCAGACTCCAGTCGGTAAGCGAGCGCAGGGCAACACATGCACGAGTTGAACCGCTTCTGGTCTAGCGGGTGTACTTGGCAGGTGGCGTAAAATGCCGCCTCTTTTGCTCAATAGATCAAATCAAATCCAATAGTATTAGTCACATGCGTCGATTACAACCTTACAGTGAAATGCTTACTTACAAGCCCCTAAACAACAAGGCAGTTTAAAAAATACGAATAAGAATAAGAAATTAAAGGAACACGTAATTACAGAGCAGCAGTAATATAACAATAGCGTACAGAGCCAATGGAGGTTAGTGGACGTAATTGAGGTAATCACTACATGTAGGTAGAGTTATTCATTTCCTTTGTTAATATGGACAATTTTGATCTAAATTGCTTTTGTTTTATAGAAGAGTACTGAACTGCATGGCCTCTATTGGCACATTTAAAAGTGTCCCATACAATAAGGAGATTTGCTGTACCTATGTTATGTCGAAAAAGTCAGTTATAAGTTCTTCTCTCCAAGTTATATAGAAATTGTCATGACGTAGGCTTTGATTGCATTTCCAATATCCTCGCCCACGTGGAAATTCTGTAAGAGTTATATATATGCCAATTATGTGATGATCTGACCGCATTCTGTCCCCTGTCAACCCCTTTTTAAGTTTTGGTGCCAGAGACAATGACATAAGAAAGTAATCAAGACGACCAGCATGATTAAGCCCCCGCCATGTATATCTCACTAGGTCAGGGTATTTGAGTCTCCATATATCCACTTGCTCCAATATATCCAAGACATTCATGATTTCCTTAGTGCCTGAGGGTGATAGTTTGTAGTGTTATTTCCTTTACGATCCATTGAGGTATTTAAAACCGTATTAAAACCCCCCACCATAATAATAGAGTCTAGTGTTGCTTGTAGAGTTGATAAATTCTTACATATATTTTCAAAGAAGCTTGGATCATCATTATTTGGACCATATAGGTAAATAAACCATATCTGTTTATTGCCCAATAACATATTTAAAATAATCCATCTACCTTGCTGATCTATTCAGCCAATTTGCACATTTGGATCAAAATGACTGTTAACTAATATCATCTCCCCTTTTGAATTTCTTTGCCCATGTTCAAAATATATTTTGCCCCCCCCCAGTCCTTTTTCCACAAAACTTCATCTAAAATTGTTGAATGAGTTTCCTGTAAACAATAGATATTATATTCCTTCTCTTTTAGCCAGGTAAATACTGATCGTCTTTTCTTATTATCTGCTAAGCCATTACAATTATAACTGTGTGTTCTTATTTCACCACTTACCATAATGAGACACAAGTTTCAACTCTATTTATCAAAATATATGTTTGTAAACATATCATAAAAAAGTAACATGATGATTGAGTGTCTATATACTGTAGCTGTACCATGATATTTGATTGAGTGTCTATGTAGCTGTACCATGATATTTGATTGAGTGTCTATATACTGTAGCTGTACCATGATATTTGATTGAGTGTCTATATACTGTAGCTGTACCATGATATTTGATTGAGTGTCTATGTAGCTGTACCATGATATTTGATTGAGTGTCTATATACTGTAGCTGTACCATGATATTTGATTGAGTGTCTATATACTGTAGCTGTACCATGATATTTGCATTGCTACTAAGTAAACCTCCAATTGGTCCCAGCTATTCCACCCGCTAAAAGACCTCCTCAACCTGAGTTGGGTTGTCATCCCAATGCCCGGCAGACCAACCCCAAACCCCCAGATCCCATAGCCACGGAGAGTCCGGGATCCGTCCTTTGAAAAGAGCACATATTCCCCCCCACAGAAAAGAAGCAGATCAACCACCCAATGCATGTCATTGGCAAACTTAATGATGTTGTTGGAGTTGTGCCTGGCCGTGCAGTCATGAGTGAACAGGGAGTACAGGAGGGGACTGAGCACTCACTCCTGAGGGGCCCCTGTGTTGAGGATCAGCATGGTGGACTTGTTGTTACCTACCCTTACCACCTGGGGACAGCCCGTCAGGAAGTCCAGGATCCAGTTGCAGAGGGAGGTGTTTAGTCCCAGGGTTCTTAGCTTATTGATGAGCTTTGAGGGCACTATGGTGTTGAACGCTGAGCTGTAGTCAGTGAATAGCATTCTCACATATGTGTTCCTTTTGTCCAGGTGGGAAAAGGCCGTGTGAAGTGCAATAGAGATTGCATCATCTGTGGATTTGTTAGGGCGGTATGCAAATTGGAGTGCATCTAGGGTTTATGGGATAATGGTGTTGATGTGAGCCATGACCAGCCTTTCAAAGCACTTCAGGGCTACAGACGTGAGTTCTACGGGTCAGTTGTCATTTAGGCAGGTTACCTTACTGTTCTTGGGCACAGGGACTATGGAGGTCTACTTAAAATATGTTGTTTTACAGACTCGGACAGGGAGAGGTTGAAAATGTCAGTGAAGACACTTGCCAGTTGGTCATCGCATGCTCGCAGTACAGGTCCTGGTAATCCGTCTGGCCCTGCGGCCAAGTGAATGTTGACCGGTTTAAAGGTCTAACTCACATCGGCTGCAAAAAAACATCCAAACGGATGGCACTGTGATAGACTTCATCCAATTTACTGAATAGAGTGTTGGGAGGCTATTTTGTAAATGACATCGCCGAAGTCAAGGATCGATAGGATAGTCCGTTTTATGGGGGTATGTTTGGCAGCATGAGTGAAGGATGCTTTAATTTTGGATTGGAGATGCTTAATGTGAGTGTGGAAGGAGAGTTTACAGTCTAACCAGACACATCTCTGTGTAGCTACGAATATACTATACAAGCTTTGTTGTAGGATTTACACCTTATTTGAGTCTCATATATTTTGTAAAAAAATATATATATATTTGACTTTCTCAAATATACAAGGCTACCCTACTCCTCTGATCATACTTCCTCCATATCCCCAGAGAAGACATGGAACGTCATCAAAAGCAGTGATCAGAAGAATTAACTCTTCAACCTCTGCCCGCTTGGCGCTCAGAAAAGAGTATCAAATCTCATCATCGTGGATGGCGAGACCACTCAATTTATAAACACAATTTCCAAGTACAAAACTATAGAAAAGATCCCTGAAAATATAGTATTACTGTATAAACCCTTTTGCACCAGCTCTTGTACCACGAGCATACTCTTTTCAGTCATGGTGACAACACCAACTCTGAGCAGTACACATAGAGTAAGACACTGAAAAAAACGTTTTGTTATTTTTCCTCCGAAAAAACATCAAAATTACTCACTACATTAAGGATAAAAGTCACATTTTTCAAATAACCACAACGCACAATACGTTCAATGGTTACTGAGCACTGTTGACAATGCTGGTAGGCAGCATGGTCGTTAGGTCCTTGTTGGGAGTGAAGCTAAATGTGGCTCGGATGGCTCAGTCATAAGGTTGCTGCATACTTCAAAATGAATATCCTTAACCAATAGTACTTTTTCATAAAGAGATGGGGAAATTACATTTGAAGTTTGTTAGCGAAAAGCATGAGCTCACACTGAGGTAATAGTTGCCTAGTTAAAAACAGAAGAAGCTGAAACAGGTGTATGTATGTATATTAAACGTGTCCGGCTTGAAACGGGAGATGTTCTTCTTTGGTATCATGGCGTTCGTAGATTTGTTTGTGCATGCTGCCAGGTACTTTGCGGGAGCGTGTGGTCGACCACGTTACCACAGAGTTTCTAACCCCAGAGGCGCAACATCGCAAGACTTCTGGTAACGCTTGCGAACTGACCAAACTGAAATGGCCGGGATTTAGAGTTTGAGAAGTCAATGAAAGAAGTGAAAAGTTCTTCCTTAGTTGTTATTTTTTTCGAAATCAAAAGGCACAATTTAGATTAGAGCCAATGTCATAAGGAGGTGAACACATTTTTACTCCAATCTCGTGAAAGTGTGAAACTGATACGTTTTCATTTTTGTCAAGTACTATTTTATATCGAAGAAGTGCCGTTGATTTTGACAACTGCACACGCGCAGTTCAGTGTGAGACTAACGTTAGCCCGGAGATTAGTTTGTCAGCAATGGCGAAAAATCATTCTGTCCGTCAACATCTCAATTTCTCTCAGAGATTATCAACATAATTTTCCTAGACTTTATATGGAAAAATAAACAACACAAATTTAAGAAGTATGTAATATCAAACTAAAGACTTGATGGTGGGCTTTGAAGTACTAGATTTAATTGATATCAACAATACAATTAAAGGAAATTGGATAACAAGACGTATGCTTAGCTCTAAATCTATATGGTACTTAATTCCCTGTCACATTTTCATGAATTTCTGTGGTCTTCAATTTTTTTTGGAAGTGCAACTATTCTCCATTAAAATTACCCATCAAACTGTCCAAATGTAATGTACAGCCCTTTTAGTCTGGCAACTATGTTATGTCCACAACTTCTCCCTACACAAAGCCCTTCTGTGGAACAACAAAGACATTGTTGTTGAAAACAAGTCTTTGGTGTTCCCTAAGTGGTTTGAAAGAAATATTATATTTGTGCTTGTTTTATTTGATAAAGAATGGAATATACTATCTTATAGAAAGTTCTTACAAACATAGAACTTCCCAATGCGTTAGAAATGATGTAATACTATAAGCAAAAAAATACCTTCAGGATTTATTCAATTAATTAAATCTCATTTGTGTTTGGAGAACATGTCAAGATAGATGCACAATTTATGTTGGAAGGTTTCCCCCTGCTGGGTAAGAAATGTAATAATACATTCTTATTAAATTACATATTTAACTCCAAGAACAAGAACTCTCCTAGAGGGACATTCTTCTTGGAATGCATATGTACTGAAATTGAATAGAAGGATCAAAGCTTGGTTTCTCCCTCCCAAATTTGGTATATCAAATAAAGTAAAATAAATTAACTTTAACTTTAACTTGCACAAAATACACTCTTGCAATAACTTGTTGTCTTGGATGACATATGCCTTTTCTGTGATAAAGAAGGGAAATTCTTATTGTAACTCATTTTTTTACGAGTGTGACTCTGTGAAGTTATTTTGGAGCGAGTTAAGTAGTTAATTTTTTTATTGAATTAATAAGACCCTTGTATTTACAGTGAAAGATGTAATATGTTATTATTCAAATGAAAACAAAACAACAGAATTAGTTGTGAATTTCTTTATTCTCTCTGGTAAATGTTATATACACAAAAACAAATAGTTGAAATCTGTCCCCAAATGCAATATATTTTTTACTTGAAATCCAATATTTAATAAAATCTCTAGAATTAGTCAATAACAAAACAAAAAAACACTATTCCTACAACTCTATCACAGGTTTATACAATTGTAACCCCTGACCTTATTTTATTATAGGGACTTTAACTTTTGAAACTCAATTCATGTGTAGTGATTTTTATTGTATTTTTTTACTTTGTTATTTTATGTTTCTTTAGAGAAAATATACATCTAGTGCTCTCCTATGTTTCTTTTGTTATTGTATTGTAATAATAAATTAAAAAACGGTCGCCTACAAGTGTGATCGGGGACTTCTATTGCAGAAGCCGTTTTAACCTATCTTCATACTGTACTGTCTTTGAAGTTACATTTTGTGATATTTCAGATACCTCCTGTGTCTGTCAAAATTGTCAGACTGCAACAAAACTTCACAAAATTAGCTATATAGTAAGTCAAATGTACTCAATGTTTGAAATGCAACTGTTTGAATGGCATCATCAGTGTTGGGGAAGGTACTCTGAAAATATAGTTTTCACACGGGAAGAAGTTCAGCTAAACTAAAGCTAAACTAAAGCTAACCTTAAGAAAAATATAGTTTACTTAACTAAAGTTACTTTGAAAAAGAAGTTCACTACATTCAAACTACTTGGTGATAAATAATCATATCTATCTGAAATGTCATAAGATAGATGTGACTATTCTCAAATCCACATTAAGAAAATATGCACATTTTCCCACCAGTAGTGGGTTTCCACCAAATTGACTTGTTGCGGATTAAAATTGAATACTGTGCACACAAAATGTACTTTTTCGCTTAAGGTTTCATATACCAAACAAAAATTGAAAGTTCAAAGTGTTTCCATCGCATTTTCAACCCTACTGATAGTTTTGTCACAATTGTCTTTGCTTTTAAGTAACAGATGTACCTACTCTGATCTTGACAAGTGTGCTCTAGCCAACAGCTCACAGATACAACGGGTAGGCTAGTCTACATGATGACATTAAAGATAAGATCATATTTTTATTTGTCAAATGGCAGTCAAGCATCGATCATCATGTCACCAGACCCTCAATATTTATTGGAAAGGAGCATCAAGCTCATCACCGTGCACTTTCACCACCCTGTGAAGTTCATCATCATTGATTTATTCTGTATCCTAATAAACTGCATGGTTTCCCGAGGGGTAGTGGGAGGACCACACGCCACATCATTGCATGACTCCAAGATGATGGTTAAAGTGCATTCAGAAATTTTTCACACCCATTGACTTTTTCCACATTTTGATGTGTTACAACATGAATTTAAAATGGTTTAAATAGAGATTTGTTTTGTCACTGGCCTACACACAATAACCCATAATATCAAAGTGGAATTATGTTTTTAGAAATGTTTACAAATTAATTTAAAATTAAAATCTGAAATGTCTTGAGTCAATTCAACCCCTTTGTTAGGGCAAGCCTCAATAAGTTCAGGAGTAAAAATGTAATAAGTTGCATGGACTCACTCTATGTGCTATAATAGTGTTTGACAATATTTTTGAATCACTACTTCATCTCTGTACCCCACACATACAATTATCTGTAAGGTCCCTCAGTTGAGCAGTGAGTTTCAAACACAGATTCATCCACAAAGAACAGGGACGTTTTCCAATGCCTTGCAAGGAAGAGCACCTATTGATAGATGGGTAAAAATAAAAAGAGCACATATTGAATATCCCTTTGAGCATGGTGAAGTTGTTAATTACACTTTGGATGGTATATCAATACACAATTCCAGAAAATTATGCCATAGCTTTAGAATCTTCTGATAGGCTAATTGACATCATTTGAGTCAATTGGAGGTGTACCTGTGGATGTATTTCAAGGCCTACCTTCAAACTCAGTGCCTATTTGCTTGACATCAAGGGAAAATCAAAAGAAATCAGCCAAGACAAGTCTGGTTCAAGTCTGGTTCATCCCTGGGAGCAATTTCCAAATGCCTGAAGGTACCACGTTAATCTGTACAAACAATAGTTCGCAAATATAAACACTACGGGACCACGCAGCCGTCGTACCGCTCAGGAAGGAGACATGTTCTGTCTCCTAGAGATGAATGTACTTTGGTGTGAAAAGTGCAAATCAATCCCAAAACAACAGCAAAGGACCTTGTGAAGATGCTGGAGGAAACGAGTACAAAAGTATATATATCCACAGTAAAACGAGTCCTGTATCGACATAACCTGAAAGGCCGCTCAGCAAACGTCTCCAAAACCGGCATAAAAAAGCCAGACTATGGTTTGCAACTGCAAATGGGGACAAAGATCGTACGTTTTGGAGAAATGTCCTCTGGTCTGATGAAACAAAAATAGAACTGTTTGGCCATAATGACCATAGTTCTATTTGTAGGGAAAAGGGGGAGGCTTGCAAGTAGAAGAACACCATCCCAACCATGAAGCACGGGGGTGGCAACATCATGTTGTGGGGGTGCTTTGCTGCAGGAGGGTCTGGTGCACTTCACAAAATAGATGGCATCATGAGGAGAAAAATTATTTGGATATATCGAAGCAACATCTCAAGACATCAGTCAGGAAGTTAAAGCTTATTCATAATTGGGTATTCCAAATGGACAATGACTCCAAGCATACTTCCAAAGTTGTGGCACAATGGCTTAAGGACAACAAAGTCAAGGTATTGGAGTGGCCATCACAAAGCCCTAACCTCAATCCTATAGAACATTTGTGGGCAGAACTGAAAAGGCGTGTGCGAGCAAGGAGGCCTACAAACCTGACTCAGTTACACCAGCTATGACAGGAGGAATGGGTCAAAATTCACCCAACTTATTGTGGAAAGGTTGTGGAAGGTTACCCGAAACTTTGACCCAAGTTAAACAGTTTAAAGGCAATGATACCAAATACTAATTGAGTGTATTTAAACATCTGACCCACTGGGAATGTGATGAAAGAAGTAAAAGCTGAAATAAATAATTCTCTCTACTATTTTTCTGACATTTCACATTCTTAAAATAAGGTGGTGATCTTAACTGACCTAAGACAGGGAATTTTTACTAGGATTAAATGTCAGGAATTGTGAAAAACTGAGTTTAAATGTATTTGGCTAACGTGTATGTAAACTTACGACCTCAACTGTACATGCGTCCATCCTAATTCAGTTGCCGTAGAGGAAGGAAACAGCTTAGGGATTTCACCATGAGGACAATTATGACTATAAAACTGTTACAACATTTATTGTCTGTGAGAGGAGAAAACTGTCATTTAGGTTAGTATTGTGGAGTAACTACAATGTTGTTGATCCATCTTCAGAGTTAAAAGAAGGAAGCTTGTACAGAATATAAATATTACAAAACATACATCTTGTTTGGAGCAAATCCAATACAACACATTAGTGAATACCAATCTCCATATTGTCAAGCACAGTGGTGACTGCATCATGTTATGGGTATTCTAGTAATCGTTAAATACCGGGGAGTTTCTTCGGGATTGAAAATAAAAGTTATGGAGCTAAGTACAGGCAAAATCCTAGAGAAAAACCTGGTTCAGTCTGCTTTCCACCAGACACTGGGAGATTATTTCACCTTTCAGCAGGACAATAACCTAAACACAAGGCCAAATCTACACTGGAGTTGCTTACCAACAGTGAATGTTCATGAGTGGCCGAGTTACAGTGTTGACTTAAATCTACTTGCAAATCTATGACAAGACCTGAAATTGTTTGTCTAGCAATGATCAACAACCAATTTGTGAGTGCTTGAAGAATTTTAAAAATAATAATGGCCAAATGTTGCACAATCCAGGTGTGGAAAGCTCTTAGAGACTTACCCTGAAAGAATCACAGCTGTAATCACTGCCAAAGGTAATTCTACAAAGTATTTACTCCAGGGTGTAAAAACGTATGTGTGTTTTTCCCCAATACATTTGCAAACATTTCTAAAAAAAGTTGTGTAGTTCCAATAATTAGCTACACTGTTACATGGCAACAACAAAAAAATAATTAACTATACTGAAAACACAATAGGGCTGTCCCGAACCACAAAAAAATATTGGTGACCTCAAAAATATATTGGTGACTGTTCTTTCGTGTTCTAATCAAACTATATGCATTACGCTTGTCTGATGCTTTAAGCGCACTGTTTGATGAAATAATTAAGACATGTAAATTATTAGTGTCCGCCACAATGGATTTGATTGTGCCTTGCCGGGCTCAGACTGTATAAAAAGAAAAAGACAGCAAGTGACTGTGTGACTAGCACCCATTGTCTCGGTCTCCACCCTGCTGCAGCGACCAACCATGTTGCTGAAGCTGCATCATAATTACAGCCATTTCTGACTGAATAGGTATTTTACCAAAATACCTAATTTGTTTAGGAAAAACATTCCCTATTCCCTCAAACCTTGCTCTCATTACATGACATACTGTATGCATTACATACACGTGACCAATAGGGCCTGACCTCTAGCATATCATAATCGCATTAATAAATTGGTTATGACAAACTCCGAACACTGTAACACACGTGACAGCAAAACGGATGCAGAGGACGTAACAAATAAAATCTAAGCGTGTGAATGGAATAAATTTGACTAGTTTTAGGAAACTCTGGATATCAAGAAATAGAAGGTAAGGAGCTAAACAGGCGCTGTTAAATTACAATATAATTTGTCTGACCCTTTAGACAATGTAAACAACACTACATAAATGATAAGGCTACTAGAGAGTCTGTTGTAAGTTAGATTGTTGTTGTTGTAAAACCTTTATTACAGCAAAAACTAAAACATGATGACATGGACGAATGAATGATTGATTGATACAGTAGCCTATAAAACTATTGAAATATTGGTAAGTAAGTTACGGTATTAAGACTGAACCGGATGCGCTCTTCGGCCTACATCTCGATGGTGGCTTTACAAGGCTGCCATACTAAGCCTAATAATGATAATGACGTTACTTCTCATTATAATGATGATAATCATAATAAAAACAATAAGAAGGAGATCAAGAAAATGGACGATTATTATTATTGTTATTATGAATATTTTTTTGTTTGTTGACAATTTGTAACAGTGTAAACAACACTAAATCTATCATAAGTAATACCAGAGAGGCTGTTCTAACGAAAAAAAAGTGTAAAGCCTTTATTGCAGTAAAACAAAGAATTAAAACAGCCACATTTGCGAAATTATTTATCTGACATGTGGTTGTGTGAGGCTTCGAGCTCACGGAATCTGTAGGCTATTAAACAAACACTCAAACAGGCAACAGAAGCAGGATCTGTATTATTTCTGTAAAAAAATATAAAATATATAAAAATATAAAAATAAAAATATAAAAAATATATATATATATACAATCAATCCATTAACCTCCGTTCTAAAGAGGGTTTCTGAACCAGTAGGATTAGGAAGGACAGTTGTTGGTATCGTACATTGCATGAATCGTCCACACGGTGGCAGAAGTGTCCATTTTTGTTTACCTGCTGGACAGGCAGAGGACCTCATGCGAAAATACTGGGCATGCATCCCAAATGTCACCTTGTTCCCTATATAGTGCACTACTTTTGACCAAACAAACTGTATTGGGAATAGGGTGCCAATGGTGATGCACCCAGAGAGATAACTCAAACAAACCTCTGGGATTTAGGGGCGGCAGGTAGCCGAGTGGTTAGAGCGTTGGGCCAGTAACTGAAAGATTGCTGGATTGAATCCCTGAGCTGACAAGGTAAAAGCCTATTGTTCTGCACCTGAACAAGGCAGTTAACCCACTGTTCCTAGGCTGCCATTGTAAATAAGAATTTGTTCTTAACTGACTTGCCTGGTTAAATAAAATGTAGAGGTTAGGTATTGTTCAACTGTGATCTCACAGTAGGTCCCATGCTTGAGATATAGGAGTTAGTTTCCCATAACCACAGGTCTAGGATCCAATTATACCCTTAACCACTAGGGGGGTGGGAAATTGATTGTACAAAACATGACATAGACAGACCAGGTGAATCCAGGTGAAAGCTATGACCCCTTATTGATGCCACTTGAGTCAATGTAGATAAAGGGGGGACACAGGTTAAATAAGGGTTTTTAAGACAATTGACACATGGCTCGTGTATGTGTGTCATTCAGAGGGTAAATAGGCAAGACAGAATATTTAAAGGCCTTTGAACGGGGAATGGTTGTAGGTGCCAGGTGCACCGGTTTGAGTGTTTCAAGAACTGCAACGCTGCTGTTTCTTTCACACTCAACAGTTTCCTTTGTGTATCAAGATTGGTGTCTAACCAAAGGACACTCAGACAACTTGACACAACTGTAGGAAACATTGGAGTCAACATGGGCTAGCATCCCTGCGGAACACTTTTGACACCTTGTAGTGTCCATGCCCCGATGAACTGAGGCTGTTCTGAGGGCAAAAGGGGGTGTTCCTAATGTTTTGTACTCTCAGTGTATATCTGTTCCTATATCAGTGGTTAACATGCAGGGACTTCTTCTGTAAGCACATGGTGTTACTAAAAAGCCACTATGACCTACTTAGTGTAAGTTTTGGTTCAATAAATAACTGAAGAGGGTTTGCCGGATGACCGCAGTTCTATGTTTATTTTGTGAAATACTTGGAACAATGCACTTGTGAGTATCTAAGATTCCTTCAAGTCTCTCAGTGGGAATTCTATCGACAGAGCATTCGCCCTTAGTTTAGGGATTCCCATTGTTCCTGTGGTTAGACCTTTCCCGGGACACGCTCTGGATAGTCGACCATTAGGGTCCGGGCAAATCAGGGAGTCCACCATCTCCCTGGCCATGGTGACGCAGGGAAGTCACGAGGAGAGAATCAGCCTCTTCCTCATTGACTGTCCTGCTTTTCTCGTGGTACTAGGCCTTCCCTGGTTGGCTAATCTTGACCCCACCATTTCATGGCAACAGAGGGCTCTCACGGGATGGTCGCGAAAGTGCTCAGGGAGGTGTGTAGGGGTTTCCGTTGGTGCTACCATGGTGGAAAGTCCAGACCAGGTCTCCACCGTGCTCATCCCCCCAGAATATGCCAATTTGGCTCAATTACCACCCCATTGACGGGGAGATTGTGCGATAAATCTCCTGGTAGATGCTACACTTCCCAGGAGTCACGTGTATCCCCTGTCGCAAGCGGAGACGGCGGCTATGGAGACATATGTCTCTGAATCTCTGTGTCAGGGGTACATTCGGCCCTCCATTTCACCCGCCTCCTCAAGTTACTTTTTCATGAATAAGAAGGAGGGAGGTCTGCGCCCGTGCATTTACTATCCAGGTCTCAATCAAATCACGGTGAGGTACAGTTGCCCGCTACCTCTCATCGCCACGGCGATTGAGTCAATGCACGGGTGTGCTTCTTCACTAAACTGGATCTCAGGAGCGCTTACAACCTGGTGCGTATCTGGGAGGGGGACGAGTGGAAGACTGCGTTCAGTACCACCTCAGGGCATTATGAATACCTCGTCATGCCGTACGGGTTGATGAATGCTCCATCAGTCTTCCAATCCTTTGTAGACAAGATTTTCAGGGATCTGCACGGGCAGGGTGTGGTGGTGTATATTGATGACATTCTGATATGCTCCACTACACGCGCCGAGCATGTGTCCTTGGTGTGCAAGGTACTTGGATGACTGTTGGAGCATGTCCTGTACGTCAACGCTGAGAAATGCCTGTTCTTCCAGCAAGCCATCTCCTTCCTAGGGTATCGCATTTCCACATCAGGGGTGGAGATGGAGAGTGACCGCATCTCAGCCGTGCGTAATTGGTAAAGGAGGTGCAGCGGATTTTAGTGTTTGCCAATTACTACCAGAGATGTATCCTGGGTTTTGGCCAGGTGGCTGCTCCAATTACCTTACTGCTGAAGGGGGGTCCTGTACGTTTGCAGTGGTCGGCTGAGGCGGACAGTGCTTTTGCGCACCTAAGGGCTCTGTTTACCTCGGCTCCTGTGCTGGCCCATCTGGATCCCTCTTTGACGTTCATAGTGGAGGTGGACGCGTCCGAGGCTGGGATAGGAGCCGTGCTCTCTCAGCGCTCGGGCACGCCACCGAAGCTTCGCCCCTTTGCCTTCTTCTCGAAGAAGCTCAGCCCGACGAAGCGGAACTATGATGTGGGGGACCGGGAGCTGTTGGCTGTGGTTAAAGCTTTGAAGGCGTGGAGACATTGGCTTGAGGGGGCTAAACACCCTTTCCTCGTCTGGACTGACCACCACAACCTAGAGTACATCTGGGCAGCGAGGAGACTGAATCCTCGTCAGGCAAGGTGGGGCCTGTTTTTTTTAACCCGTTTTGTGTTCACCCTGTCCTACAGACCAAGTTCTCAGAATGTTAAGGCAGACGCACTGTCCCAGCTGTATGACACAGAGGAGTGGCCCATGGATCAGACTCCTATACTCCCGGCCTCCTGCCTGGTAGCGCCGGTCATGTGGGAGCTAGACGTGGACATTGAGCAGACATTGCGTACAGAGCCCGCTCCCCTCCAGTGTCCCATTGGGCATCTGTACGTTCCGTCTGCTGCCCGTGACCAGTTGATCTACACGTCACCCTCCTCTGGTCATCCGGGGATCGGTCGGACGTTGCGCTGTCTGAGTAGGAAGTACTGGTGGCCTACCTGGGCAAAGGACGTGAGGGTTTATGTTCACTCCTGCTCAGTGTGCACCCAGTATAAGGCTCCTAGACACCTGCCCAGAGGTAAGCTACATCCCTTACCCGTTCCACAACGGCCTTGGTCACACCTGTCGGTGGATTTTCTAACCGATCTTCCTCCCTCACAGGGAAACACCAAACATCCTGGTCGTTGTGGCTCGTTTCTTTTGTCCTGTCGTCTCCTCCCTCTGCCCGGTCTCGCTATGGCCCTATAGACTGCGGGGCCTTGTTTACACACGTCTTCCGGCACTACGGGGTGCCTGAGGATATAGTGTCTGATTGAGGTCCCCAGTTCACTTTGAGAGTCTGGAGGGCGTTCATGGAACATCTGGGGGTCTCGATCAGCCTTACCTCAGGTTTTCACCCGGAGAGTAATGGGCAGGTGGGCAGGTTTCGGCCTGGGGTACTAACCGGTTCTGGCGCCATGGCATCAGAGTCAGACCGAGGCTCCTGCGGTGGACGACTGGTTCCGGCACTCGGAGGAGACATGGGAAGCCACCACGTCACACTTATTTTCCACCATAATTTGCAAATAAATTCATAAGAAATCCTACAATGGGATTTTCTGGATTTCTTTTTCTCATTTTGTCTGTCATAGTCGAAGTGTACCTATGATGAAAATTACAGGCCTCTCTCATCTTTTTAAGTGGGAGAACTTGCACAATTGGTGTCTGACTAAATACTTTTTTGCCCCACTGTATAACTGTTGTACAACAATGTTTATTAATAAAACATTTGTGCATATTTCAGTATTACGCAGTAAAATAGTTTTTGATGAATTATAAGATGTTTTCAAAAGGTTTGTACTAAAGATTTAGAATTAAATAAAGGAATTTAATGAGGTATCTCACCTTTAACGAAGGGGTTCTGTCTTTTTGCCCTATTAACATGCCTGTCCCAGAGAAAAAGGCTTTCGGGAAAAGACGTGCTCGTGCGCGTGTGTGTATGCGTGTGCAGGCTTGTATGTGTGTGTGTGTTTCAAAAACAAAGGAGGGTGGGGGTGTGTGTCTCGGCACGGGGCGTTTGAAACCATAGACTTCTCAATGATCTGGAACAATACACAAGAAAATGGAACCTGAGACTCTACGGCTTGCCAGAGGTGGAGAATGAAGATGTGCGAGGAGAGGCTATCCGCATCTGCCAAGAAGTTTTGCCTGCAGAGGTAAACAAAGTTGGTGATACCATTGACGTTGTGCATCACCTCGGCAAGAAGCAACAGCAAAACGATTCAAGACCCAGGGGTATCATCATCCTCTTCGCTGCCAGATTCTACAGGGATGGTGTCTGGAAAGCTGCTAGGAAGAGAAGAACGCCTTCCTTCAGATCAATGGTATGCGTTTCAACGAGCATCTCAGCCCGGAGGACATAGAAAGAAGGAACAAGTTGTGGCCAACGATCAAGATAGCACGAAATGAGGGAAAGGCTGCTTATTTCGTCGGAAGACGAGGTTTCATCAACGGTTCAGAAATCCACATTCCCCCCTAAAATCTCACCAGAAGGAACAGGTTGATGGTTTCAGCCATGGTATTCTCATTTTCCTTATGTTGTTTACCTAACAGGCATCAGGTGACTCTTTTTTCAGGAATACTCAGGTATTTCAATTCATTAGTTTGTTCTTGTATGACCAGAATACCTATTTTGTTTACAAACTTACGAAGTTTGTAAAGTATGTATAACGTAACTAAGATACTGTTTTAAAGGGCATACAGGTCTGCTCTGACTGTACACGGTTATTGCTCTATTTAGTTATTAATACTTATTTCCAAAAAAGGTCTTTGGAACGTTTATATGTAAAACATTTTTTATTAAATTATTTTATGATCAGTTTTCATATGTACTTAACATAGTAGGTACGCTTTTATTTAAATTATTATTTGTTGTTGTATTTTTCAGAATAGTTCCTGATTACACTAAAGAGGGTTTTTAGTCTCTCTTACTACAAGAACCCTTGGTTTGGTCTTGAACATAATTTTCAGTTGAGTTGAATTTCAAAGCCAGATAACGTCGAGCTCAAAGGTTATGGAATAAGCTATTTTCACTTAAATGGTGCAGATCTCGATTCCTTATCGTTTACGTTCAGTGCTCCTACATCTTGGACACATCCTACTACAGTTTATACTTTTATATAATCTTTGTTTTTTTGTCTTTGTCTATAGTTTCTCTTAATGCTAGGTGGTTACGAAACAATGTGAAGCGCAAGGCCTTATTTTTATTTGCTAAACAATTTCGAACAGATTTTTGCTTTTTTCAAGAGCCTCACTCAATTTCGGCTGATGCCAACTTTTGGAGGTCACAGTGGGGCAACGATATTTGGCTTTCCCATGGATCTGAACGCTCCGCTGGTGTCACTACAATGGAAAATACCTTTGGTGGTAATATTCTACACTCGGAATATGACCCCTTTGGTCACTTTATTTGTCTTGTGATCAGTTACAATGACATTACACTCATTACTGTAGACTTCTATGGGTACAACACCAAACATGAGAATGATCAGTTACAATGACATTACACTCATTACTGTAAACTTCTACGGGTACAACACCAAACATGAGAATGATGAGTTACAATGACATTACGCTCATTACTGTAAACTTCTACGGGTACAACACCAAACATGATAATGATGAGTTACAATGACATTACGCTCATTACTGTAAACTTCTACGGGTACAACACCAAACATGAGAATGATGAGTTACAATGACATTACGCTCATTACTGTAAACTTCTACGGGTACAACACCAAACATGAGAATGATGAGTTACAATGACATTACGCTCATTACTGTAAACTTCTACGGGTACAACACCAAACATGAGAATGATGAGTTGCTTGAATCTATAGAGAAACATATACTTCATTGGTTATCTAAATTTCCCAAATCGTTATTATTGATAGGAGGGGACATTAACATTACAATAGATAATTCAACTGATAGATGGCCCCCAGGTAGGCCAACCAATCAGAATGTGGGTTTAATACCTTTTATGGAAAAGTTTGATCTTACTGATATATGGAGAGAGAGGTTTCTGGCCGACAGATCATTCACTTGGAGTAACAAAACAGGTTCCAGACAATCCAGAACAGATTTTTGGCTTATATCCAAATGTATTGATTTTAAGTGTGTTACTACAAATATTTGTACTACTCCCCTCACAGACCATAGGGCTGATTGATATCAAAATATTTACCCCTGATACTAACCTTGGTAGAGCATCCTACTGGAAGCTAAATAGCTCATTATTAAATAGTGATATAGTTAAATTTGAGGTTAAAGATCTGCTCTCACACTTTTGGGAAAGGGCTTGTGAAGAAAAATCTTATTGCAAGAACTGGGAGCTCTTTAAATTTGAGGTGTCCAAATACCTTATAAAATATGGTAGTGATCTTGCTAAGACCAGAAGAGCTGAGGAGGAAAAGGTGATCATTAAGATAACTTCCCTTTCTCAAAGGTCCCCAGCTGACCTCTAGGGGGAGGAGAAGATGGAACTAATTGAGTTACAAAATAAACTGGATAACATATATAAATTAAAAGCAGAAGGAGCCTGTATTAGATCTAGGAAAAAAATGATTGAGGAGGGAGAAGAGAATTCATCCTATTTCTTTAGACTTGAGAAATGTCACTTTAAAAATAACACTATCCATAAGTTAAACATTGATGGTGTTATTACAGATGACCAAAAATGAATAGCTAAATACTGCAGCAATTTTTACAGAAAATTGTATAGGTCTACGTATTGTCAGGAATCCACAGATATGTTTTTTAACTCACTGAATAATGTTCACTCTATCAGTGATATAGAATCTAAACAGTGTGATGCACCCATCAAAGTTGAAGAGATTATAGAGTCTATCAAACATCTAAAGAACAATATATCACCAGGTGTTGATGGAATTACATCAGAATACATACATACATCAGTCCTATCTCTCCGTACCTGTTTTGATTAATCACCCAACTTCTTGCAAATTCTTTAAATAATAGTCATGTACAAGGTATTTCCATAGCTGGTAAATAAATTATTATAAGCCAGCTGGCTGATGATACTGCACTTTTTCTGAAAGATGCTAACCAAATTCCCATATCGATCAATGTGATACAATCCTTTTCCAGAGCGTCTGGTCTATATCTTAACATGAATAAATGTGAACTCATAGCTGTCAAAGATTGTGTGACACCTTCATATTATGGTATTTGTCACGCCCTGGTCGAAGTATATTGTGTTTGTCTTTATTTATTTGGTCAGGCCAGGGTGTGACATGGGTTTATTGTGGTGTGTTTTGTCTTGGGGTTTTGTTGGGTATTGGGTGTGTGGCTTAGTGTGGGTCTCTAGCAAAGTCTATGGCTGTCTGGAGTGGTTCTCAATCAGAGGCAGGTGTTTATCGTTGTCTCTGATTGGGAACCATATTTAGGCAGCCATATTCTTTGAGTGTTTTGTGGGTGATTGTTCCTGTCTTTGTGTTTGCACCAGATAGGGCTGTTTCGGTTTTCACATTTCATTGTTTTGTAGTTTCTTCATGCATAGTTTTTTCCTTCATTAAAATATAATGAATCATCATCACGCTGCATTTTGGTCCGATCCTTGCTACACCTCTTCGTCAGAGGAGGAGATAGAAGAAAACCGTTACAGTAAAAGAAGAACTGACATATTTAGGCATAACCATTACAAAGGATCAGAAGTCTAGAGGCTTACTAAATGTTAACCCTCTTATTAAAAAAAACCCAGAATAAGCTAAATCAATGGCTACAGAGGGACTTATCTATATAAGGTCCCACAGATGACAATGTATGTCAGAGCAAAAACCAAGCCATGAGGTTAAAGGAATTTTCCGTAGAGCTCTGAGACAGGATTGTGTCGAGGCATAGATCTGAGGAAGGGTACCAAAACATTTTGCCAGCATTGAAGGTCCTCAAAAACACAGTGGCCTCCAATATTCTTAAATGGAAGAAGTTAGGAACCACCAAGAAAGAAGGGCCTTGGTCAGGGAAGTGACCATGAACCTGATGGTCAATCTGACAGAGCTCCAGAGTTCCTCTTTGGAGATTGGAGAAACTTCCAGAAGGAGAACCATCTACGCAGCACTCCACTAATCATGTCTTTATGGTAGAGTGGCCAGACGGAAGCCACTCCTCAGTAAAAGGCGCATGACAGCCAGCTTAGAGTATTCCAAAAGGCACCTAAAGGACTCTCTGATCATGAGGAACAAGATTTTCTGTTCTGATGAAATCAAGATTGAACTCTTTGGCCTGAATGCCAAGCATCACGTCTGGAGGAAACCTAGCACCATCCCTACAGTGAAGCTTGGTGGTGGCAGCATCAGGGATGTTTTTCAGTGGCAGGGACTGGCATACTAGTCAGGATCAAGGGAAATATGAATGGAGCAAAGTACATAGAGATCCTTTATGAAAACCTGGTCCAGAGCGCTAATGACCTCAGACTGGGGTGAAGGTTCACCTTCCAAAAGGACAACGACCCTGAGCACACAGCCAAGACAATGCAGCAGTGGCTTCTGGACAAGTCTCTGAATGTCCTTGAGTGGCCCAGTCAGAGCCCGGACTTGAACCCGGTCAAACTACTCTGGAGAGACCTGAAAATAGCTGTGCAGCGACGCTCCCAATCCAACCTGACAGAGCTTGAGAGGATCTGCAGAGAAGATTGGGAGAAACTTCGAGCTTGTAGCATCATACCCAAGAAGACTTGTGGCTGTAATCGCTGCCAAAGGTGCTTCAACAAAGTACTGAGTAAAGTGTCTGAATACTTATGTAAATGTGATATCTCCGTTTTTGTATTTTTATAAATGTGCTGAATTTTCTTTAAACCTGTTTTTACTTTGTCATTATGGAGCATAGTGTGTAGATTGATGAGGGATTTAAAAAATATATATTTTAGAATAAGGCAGTAACGTAATAAAATGTGGAAAAAACAATACTTTCCGAATGCACTGTTTAGCATGCCTTTGTTCCTGCGGAGAAGGGTAATATCTGAGGTATGTACTGGAGTACAGTTATGTATCTACAACCAATCTGTTATTCTTCCCCTTATTTTGTACGAGATTATTTTCTGTTCCACTTGCTCCTGTACAGGTCCGCAATAGGCGAGAACAAAAGTTGTCACCCCCGGCAAAACTAGAATATTCCCAGTAAGCAAAATGACGTTGAAATGACGTCTAAAATACTTATTTACAGACATTGCAGTTAGGTTCAATTTAGGTTCTGAATGAAATTGTCAAAAGGTATTTTCCGTATATATAAAATACATATTTTCCAGGACGTTGTATCTGAATATTTTACGGATTTTAAAAATACGTATTTTCATAATGTTGAAATCAGGCCAATTTTTGTTTCTGAAAGACATTTGAAATTAAGTGATTTATAGACGTCTATGTTTGGGCCAAATAAAGGCTGGTCCAGACCGAACAAAATCTGAACCAAACATAGACGTCTATAATCCATGCTTTTGTGTAACGTCGTTCTTCGTTTGTAGAAAGAGAGTCGGACCAAAATGCAGCGTAGTGGTTACTCATGACTTTAATAAAAAAAGTGACACATGAAATAACTATACAAAATACAAAACAACAAACGGAACGTGAAACCTAATTCCAGCCTATCTGGTGAATCTACACAGAGACAGGAACAATCACCCACGAAATACACAGCCAGGCTACCTAAATACGGTTCCCAATCAGAGACAACGAGAATCACCTGACTCTGATTGAGAACCGCCTCAGGCAGCCAAGCCCATACAACACCCCTACTCAGCCGCAATCCCAATAATACAAAAACCCCAATACGAAATACAACAACATAAACCCATGTCACACCCTGGCCTGACCAAATAATTAAAGAAAACACAAAATACTAAGACCAAGGCGTGACATTTTGTCACTTCTAGATTAGTCTACTGCAATGCTCTACTCTCTGGATACTGGGATAAAGCACTAAATAAACGGATTAAGCACTAAATAAATACTAAATAAACCAGCTAGGGCTGATTTCAAGGTTTTACTGCAAACCTACAAAGCATTACACGGGCTTGCTCCTACATGTATCTCCGATTTGGTCCTTCTGTACATACCTACATGTACGCTACTGTCACGTCCTGACCATAGAGAGTCCTTATTTTCTATGGTGGAGTAGGGCAGAGCGTGACTGGGGGGTTAGTCTAGTTTATTATTTCTATGTGGGGACCTAGTTTTGTTTTCAATGTTGGTGATTTTGTATGATTCCCAATTAGAGGCAGCTGGTACAGTAATTGTTGTCTCTAATTGGGGATCATATTTAGGTAGCTTTTTTCCACCTGTGTTTTGTGGGATATTGTTTATGTGTAGTTGTACGTCAGCACTCCATTGTCGTCACGTTTCTTTATTGTTTTGTTATGTGGTTCACTTACTTTCAATAAATAAAGATGTGGAACCCAGATCAGGCTGCACGTTGGTCCGAGTATCCTTCCAATGATCGTGACAGCTACGGTCACAAGACTCAGGCCTCCTTATTGTCCCTAGAATTACTAAGCAAACAGCTGGAGGCAGGGCTTTCTCCTATAGAGCTCAATTTTTATGGCATGGTCTGCCTATCCATGTGAGAGATGCAGACTCTGTCTCAACGTTTAAGTCATTACTGAAGACTCATCTCTTCAGTTGGTCCTACCATTGAGTGTAGTCTGGCCCAGGGGTGCGAAGGTAAACGGCAAGGCACTGGAGCAACGAACTGCCCTTGCTGCCTCTGCCTGGCCGGCTCCCCTCTCTCCACTCGGATTGTCTGCCTCTGACCCTATTACAGGGGCTGTGTAACTGGCTTACTAGTGCTCTTCCATGCCTTACTTAGGAGGGGTGCTTCACTTGAGTGGGTTGAGTCACAGACGTGATCCTCCTGTCTGGTTTTGCACCCCCCTTGTCCTCGTGTGGTGGAGGAGATCTTCGTGGGCTATACTCAGCCTTTAAAAAATATATATTTCACCTTTATTTAACCAGGTAGGCTAGTTGAGAACACATTCTCATTTACAACTGCGACCTGGCCAAGACTAAAGCAAAGCAGTTTGACACATACAACAACACAGAGTTGCACATGGAATAAACACAAATACAGTCAATAGTACAGTGGAAAAAAGTATATTTTCAGTGTGTACGGTAAGATAAGGGAGGTAAGGCAATAAAGAGGCCATGGTGGCGAAGTAATTACAATATACCAATTAAACACTGGAGTGATTGATGTGCAGAAGATGAATGTGCAAGGGAGCAAGATAAATAAATAAATACCCTATGGGGATGAGGTAGTTGGATGGGCTATGTACAGGTGCAGTGATATGTGAGCTGATCTGACAGCTGGTGCTTAAACCTAGTGAGGGAGATAAGTGTTTCCAGTTTCAGAGATTTTTGTAGTTCGTTCCAGTCATTGGGAGCAGAGAACTGGAAGGAAAGGCGGCCAAAGGAGGAATTGGCTTTGGGGGTGACTAGTGAGATGTACCTGCTGGAGTGCGTGCTACGGGTGGGTGCTGCTATGGTGACCAGTGAGCTGAGATAACGTGGGGCTTTACCTAGCAGAGACTTGTAGATGGCCTGGAGCCAGTGTGTTTGGCGACGAGTATGAAGAGAGGGCCAGCCAACGAGAGCGTACAGGTCGCAATGGTGGGTAGTATATGGGGCTTTGGTGACAAAACGGATTGTACTGTGATAGACTGCATCCAATTTGTTGAGTAGGGTATTGGAGGCTATTTTGTAAATGACATCGCCAAAGTTGAGGATTGGTAGGATGGTCAGTTTTACAAGGGTATGTTTGGCAGCATGAGTGAAGGATGCTTTGTTGCGAAATAGGAAGCCAATTCTAGATTTAACTTTGGATTGGAGATGTTTGATATGGGTCTGGAAGGAGAGTTTACAGTCTAACCAGACACCTAAGTATTTGTAGTTGTCCACGTATTCTAAGTCAGAGCCGTCCAGAGTAGTGATGTTGGACAGGCGGGTAGGTGCAGGTAGCGATCGGTTGAAGAGCATGCATTTAGTTTTACTTGTATTTAAGAGCAATTGGAGGCCACGGAAGGAGAGTTGTATGGCATTGAAGCTTGCCTGGAGGGTTGTTAACACAGTGTCCAAAGAAGGGCCGGAAGTATACAGAATGGTGTCGTCTGCGTAGAGGTGGATCAGAGACTCACCAGCAGCAAGAGCGACCTCATTGATGTATACAGAGAAGAGAGTCGGTCCAAGAATTGAACCCTGTGGCACCCCCATAGAGACTGCCAGAGGTCCGGACAGCAGACCCTCCGATTTGACACACTGAACTCTATCAGAGAAGTAGTTGGTGAACCAGGCGAGGCAATCATTTGAGAAACCAAGGCTGTTGAGTCTGCCGATGAGGATGTGGTGGTTGACAGAGTCGAAAGCCTTGGCCAGATCAATGAATACGGCTGCACAGTAATGTTTCTTATCGATGGCGGTTAAGATATCGTTTAGGACCTTGAGCGTGGCTGAGGTGCACCCATGACCAGCTCTGAAACCAGATTGCATAGCAGAGAAGGTATGGTGAGATTCGAAATGGTCGGTAATCTGTTTGTTGACTTGGCTTTCGAAGACCTTAGAAAGGCATGGTAGGATAGATATAGGTCTGTAGCAGTTTGGGTCAAGAGTGTCCCCCCCTTTGAAGAGGGGGATGACCTCAGCTGCTTTCCAATCTTTGGGAATCTCAGACGACACGAAAGAGAAGTTGAACAGGCTAGTAATAGGGGTGGCAACAATTTCGGCAGATAATTTTAGAAAGAAAGGGTCCAGATTGTCTAGCCCGGCTGATTTGTAGGGGTCCAGATTTTTCAGAACATCAGCTGAATGGATTTGGGAGAAGGAGAAATGGGGAAGGCTTGGGCGAGTTGCTGTTGGGGGTGCAGTGCTGTTGACCAGGGTAGGAGTAGCCAGGTGGAAAGCATGGCCAGCCGTAGAAAAATGCTTATTGAAATTCTCAATTATGGTGGATTTATCAGTGGTGACAGTGTTTCCTATCTTCAGTGCAGTGGGCAGCTGCATGGACTTTACAGTGTCCCAGAACTATTTTGAGTTAGTGTTGCAGGAAGCAAATTTCTGCTTGAAAAAGCTAGCCTTGGCTTTTCTAACTGCCTGTGTATAACGGTTTCAAGCTTCCCTGAACAGCTGCATATCACGGGGGCTGTTCGATGCTAATGCAGAACGCCATAGGATGTTTTTGTGTTGGTTAAGGGCAGTCAGGTCAGGGGAGAACCAAGGGCTATATCTGTTCCTGGTTCTAAATTTCTTGAATGGGGCATGTTTATTTAAGATGGTTAGGAAGGCATTTAAAAAAAATATCCAGGCATCCTCTACTGACGGGATGAGATCAATATCCTTCCAGGATACCCCGGCCAGGTCGATTAGAAAGGCCTGCTCGCTGAAGTGTTTCAGGGAGCGTTTTACAGTGATGAGTGGAGGTCGTTTGACCGCTGACCCATTACGGATGCAGGCAATGAGGCAGTGATCGCTGAGATCTTGGTTGAAAACAGCAGAGGTGTATTTAGAGGGGAAGTTGGTTAGGATGATATCTATGAGGGTGCCCGTGTTTAAGGCTTTGGGGGGGTACCTGGTAGGTTCATTGATAATTTGTGTGAGATTGAGGGCATCAAGTTTAGATTGTAGGATGGCTGGGGTGTTAAGCATGTTCCAGTTTAGGTCGCCTAGCAGCACGAGCTCTGAAGATAGATGGGGGGAAATCAGTTCACATATGGTGTCCAGAGCACAGCTGGGGGCAGAGGGTGGTCTATAGCAGGCGGCAACGGTGAGAGACTTGTTTTTAGAGAGGTGGATTTTTAAAAGTAGAAGTTCAAATTGTTTGGGTACAGACCTGGATAGTAGGACAGAACTCTGCAGGCTATCTTTGCAGTAGATTGCAACACCGCCCCCTTTGGCAGTTCTATCTTGTCTGAAAATGTTGTAGTTTGGAATAAAAATTTCTGAATTTTTGGTGGTCTTCCTAAGCCAGGATTCAGACACAGCTAGAACATCCGGGTTGGCAGAGTGTGCTAAAGCAGTGAATAGAACAAACTCAGGGAGGAGGCTTCTAATGTTAACATGCATGAAACCAAGGCTATTACGGTTACAGAAGTCATTAAAAGAGAGAGCCTGGGGAATAGGAGTGGAGCTAGGCACTGCAGGGCCTGGATTCACCTCTACATCGCTAGAGGAACATAGGAGGAGAAGAATAAGGGTACGGCTAAAAGCAATAAGAATTGGTCGTCTAGAACGTCTGGAACAGAGAGTAAAACGAGGTTTCTGGGGGCGATAAAATAGCATCAAGGTATAATGTAAAGACAAAGGTATGGTAGGATGTGAATACAGTGGAGGTAAACCTAGGTATGTGATGAAGAGTGATGAAGAGAGAGATATTGTCTCTAGAAACATCATTGAAACCAGGAGATGTCATTGCATGTGTGGGTGGTGGAACTAATAAATTGGATAAGGTATAGTGAGCAGGACTAGAGGCTCTACAGTGAAATAAGCCAATAAACACTAACCAGAACAGCAATGGACAAGACATATTGACATTAAGGAGAGGCATCCTTAGTCGAGTGATCAAAAGGGTCCAGTGAGTGGAGGGGTTGGTTTGGGGGTCACGGCGATTTAGACAGCTAGCCAGGACATCGGTAGCAAGCTAGCATAGGATGGAGGTCTGTTGTTAGCCACCTCTTGCGTTCCGTCAGTAGATTAGTGGGGTTCCGTGTGGTAGAGGGGATTAGTCCAAATCACACAAAAAAACAAAAAAAAACAATAGATATAGTTATAGAGGCCCAAGAAGAAACATAATAATAATAAAAATAAATAAATTGTCCGATTGTCTATTCTGAGAGCAGCCGGTAAGACAGCTAACGGTTAGCAGGCCGCAGATGGGCGTTCAGGTAACGTCGCGACGGAGGAGCCAGCCGGATCTCCTTCGGGTAGATAACGTCGGCAGTCAAGTTGTGAAGGCCCAGTGGGGCTCCGCGTAGGCAGTAAAACGGGTCCGGATAGGTGACTGCAGCCCAGGAGTGATTGACGGATTACTGCAAATCGCTGTTGGCTGGGCTCCATGCCTGTGCCATTAAACCCCTTCAACTCATCCAGAACGCCGCAGCCCGTCTGGTGTTCAACCTTCCCAAGTTCTCTCACGTCACCCCGCTCCTCCGTTCTCTCCACTGGCTTCCAGTCGAAGCTCGCATCCGCTACAAGACCATGGTGCTTGCCTACGGAGCTGTGAGGGGAACGGCACCTCAGTACCTCCAGGCTCTGATCAGGCCCTACACCCAAACAAGGGCACTGCGTTCATCCACCTCTGGCCTGCTCGCCTCCCTACCACTGAGGAAGTACAGCTCCCGCTCAGCCCAGTCAATACTGTTCGCTGCTCTGGCCCCCCAATGGTGGAACAAACTCCCTCACGACGCCAGGACAGCGGAGTCAATCACCACCTTCCGGAGACACCTGAAACCCCACCTCTTTAAGGAATACCTAGGATAGGATAAGTATTCCCTCTCCCCCCTTTAAGATTTAGATGCACTATTGTAAGTGACTGTTCCACTGGATGTCATAAGGTGAATGCACCAATTTGTAAGTCGCTCTGGATAAGAGCGTCTGCTAAATGACTTAAATGTAAATGTAAATGACGGAGCTCAGGAGTGATTGACGGAGCTGGCTAGCTCCGGAGTAATTGATGTTTGCTCCGGAATCGACGAAAGTAGATAGACACACGGATAGCAGCTAGCTAGCTGTGAGATCCGGGAATGAATGTCCAGAGAGCAGTTGAAATCCAAGGACATGGAGAGAAAAATTGGTCCGGTATGTTCCGTTCCGAGCCGCGCTGCGCCGTACAAAACTGGCGATAGATTTTCGAGCTAAACGATAGCTGATGACCACAAACCGTGGTTAGCTGAATACTAACGATTTGCCAGTAAAGAAGCTAACTAGCTTCTGAACTAGCTTCTGATTAGCTTCTGGCTAGCTCCTGGCTAGCTTCTGGCTAGTTTCTGGCTGGCTTCTGGCTAGCTTCTGGCTAGCTTCTTGGAGTTTCTGGCTAGCTTCTGGCTAGCATCTTGGAGGATTGCAGATTTGAGGTAAATAATACTTATTTATAAATATAAATTGGTGAGGCGGGTTGCACGAGAGTGTTTTGAAGATGAGTTGATGTAAAAATAAAAATAAAATGTACGTGAAAAAAGTTGTAAATATATATATATACAGGACACGACAAGACGAGGACAAAAGACGTCTGAACTGCTATGCCATCTCGGGACGAGATCAAAGTTAACCCGCTGTTCCTAGGCCGTCATTTAAAATAAGAATTTGTTCTTAACTGACTTGCCTAGTAAAATAGAGGTTAAAAAAATAGCCTCTAGCCCTACTCAATATGCCTTAGTTAACGCTTTAGTTCCACCTCCCACACATGCGGTGACATCACCTGGTTTAAATTATATTTCTAGAGACAATATCTCTTTCATCGTCACTCTATGCACAGGTTTACCCCTACTGTATTCACATCTTACCATACCCTTGTCTGTATATTATGCCTTTAATCTATTCCACTGGTCACGATCGTGTGTTGAATTAACCTGTTGAGTGTGGGGGGCAGTATTTTGATTTTTGGATGAAAAACGTACCCAAATTTAACTGCCTATTTCTCAGGCCCAGAATCTAGAATATTAATGTAATTGTCAGATTAGTATAGAAAACTCTAAAGTTTCCAAAACTGTCAAAATATTGTCTGTGAGTATAACAGAACTGATATTGCAGGCGAAAACCTGAGGAAAATTCAACCAGGAAGTGGCCTCTATTTTGAAAGCTCCATGTTCCATTGAATGCCTTCCCTCCATTTAAAGGGATATCAACCAGATTCATTTTCCTATGGCTTCCCCATGTTGTGAACAGTCTTTAGACATAGTTTCAGGCTCAGTTGGTAGAGCATGGCGCTTGTAACGCCAGGGTAGTGGGTTCGATCCCCGGGACCACCCATACGTAGAATGTATGCACACATGACTGTAAGTCGCTTTGGATAAAAGCGTCTGAGAAATTGCATAAATTATTATTATTATTATTTTATTTTG
This sequence comes from Oncorhynchus gorbuscha, assembly GCF_021184085.1. NCBI lineage: Eukaryota > Metazoa > Chordata > Actinopteri > Salmoniformes > Salmonidae > Oncorhynchus > Oncorhynchus gorbuscha. Next base: position 16,479,092 of record NC_060193.1, read on the forward strand.
AAAAATGAGCAAGAAAGTGTATAGCTGGGTGTCCCCAGAGTTTTGCTTGCGCAGCAGCTTCAATTAGCCATTGTCTCTCTCTCTCCTATTGAAGAAGCTAAAGTTTTTTCAATTATATATTGAAAAAACAACCTGAGGATTGATTATGAAAAATGTTTGCCATTTTTCTGTGAACATTACGGATACTATTTTAAAATTTTGTCTGCGATGTCGTGACCGCTCGAGCCTGTGGATTTCTGAACATAATGCACCAAACAAATGGAGGTATTTTGGATATAAAAATAATCTTTATGGAACAAAAATAATATTTATTGTGTAACTGGGAGTCTCTTGGGTGCAAAGATCCAAAGATCATCAAAGTTAAACGATTTAATTTATTGCTTTTCTGACTTTCGTGACCAATCTACTTGGCTGCTAGCTGTTTATAATATTTTGTCTACTGAGAGAGATGTTCTTACATAAACGCTTGGTATGCTTTCGCCGAAAGGCTTTATTGAAATCTGACACGCCAGGTGGATTAACAACAAGCTAAGCTGTGTTTTGCTATATTGCACTTGTGATTTCATGAAAATTTAATATTTTTAGTAATTTAATTTGAATTTGGCACGCTGCAATTCAGCGAACATTGACGTAAATGATCCCGCTAACGGGATGGGTGCATCAAGAATTTTTAACACACCAAGGTGCAGCGTACATAGAGTTCCACATGTTTATTTAAATGTAACTCACCAAAAATAAATAAAGAGCAAGCATGAAACGTGACGTCTGGAGTGCTCACAGGCACGACACAAAAACAAGATCCCACAATGCACAATGGGGAAAACACACTTCAGCGAGCAGGCCTTTCTAATCGACCTGGCCGGGGTATCCTGTAAGGATATTGACCTCATTCCGTCAGTAGAGGATGCCTGGTTGTTCTTTAAAAGTGCTTTCCTCACCATCTTAAATAAGCATGCTCCATTCAAAAAATGTTGAACCAGGAACAGATATATCCCTTGGTTCACTCCAGACCTGACTGCCCTTGACCAGCACAAAAACATCCTGTGGCGTACTGCATTAGCATCGAATAGCCCCCGCGATATGCACATTTTCTGGGAAGTTAGGAACCAACACAGGCAGTTAGGAAAGCAAAGGATAGCTTTTTCAAACAGAAGTTTGCATCCTGTAACACTAACTCCAAAAAGTTCTGGGACACTGTAAAGTCCATGGAGAATAAGAACACCTCCTCCCAGCTGCCCACTGCACTGAGGCTAGGAAACATTGTCACCACCGATAGATCCACAATAATTGAGAATTTCAACAAGCATTGTTCTACGGCTGGCCATGCTTTCCACCTGGCTACCCTGACCAACAGCCATGCACCCTTCACTGCAACTCGCCCAAGCCTTCCCATGTCTCCTTCACTCAAATCCAGCTGATGTTCTGAAAGAGCTGCAAATTCTGGACCCCTACAAATCAGCAGTGCTAGACAATCTGGACCCTCTCTTCCTAAAATTATCTGCCGAAATTGTTGCAATCCCTATTACTAGCTTGTTCAACCTCTCTTTCGTGTTGTTTGACATCCCCAAACTTTGGAAAGCTGCCGCGGTCATCCCCCTATTCAAAGGGGGAGACACTCTAGACCCAAACTACCACAGACCTATATTTATCCTATCCTGGCTATCTAAGGTCTTCGAAAGTCAAGTTAACAAACAGATTACCAACAATTTGGAATCCCACCGTACCTTCTCCGCTATGCAATCTTGTTTCCGAGCTGGTCACGGGTGCACCTCAGCCACGCTCAAGGTCCTAAATGATATCATAACCGCCATCAATATGAGACAATACTGTGCACCTGTATTCATCGACCTGGCCAAGGCTTTCGACTCTGTCAATCACCATATTCTTATCGGCATACTCAACAGCCTGGGTTTCTCAAATGACTGCCTAGTCTGGTCCACCAACTACTTCTATGACAGAGTTCAGTGTGTCAAATCGGAGGGCCTGTTGTCTGGACCTCTGGCAGTCTCTATTGTGGTGCCACAGGGTTCAATCCCTAGGCTGATTCTTTTCTCTGTATACGTCAATGATGTTGCTCTTGCTGTTGGTGATTCTCTCATCCACCTCTACGCAGACGACGCCATTCGGTATACTTCTGGCCCTTCTTTGGACACTGTCTTAACTAACCTCCAGACGAGTCAATGCCATACAACTCTCCTTCCGTGGCCTCCAACTGCTCTTAAACGCAAGCAAAACTAAATGCATGCTCTTCAAACGATCGCTGCCCACACCTACCCACCCGTCCAGCATCACAACTCTGGATGGTTCTGACTTAGAATATGTGGACAACTACAAATACCCAGGAGAATCGAACTTGGTATAAATGGAGTCGTTTAATAAACTTAACAAAAACTCCAAAACCAAAATACAATATAAATATAAGTGGGTACAAAAACCTGTCGCGCACCAATACATAATACACGAACATACAAACAAACAATCTCTGACAAGGACTTGATGGGAAACAGAGGGTTAAATGCACAACATGTAATGAATGTGATTGGAACCAGGTGTGTAGGAAGACAAGACAAAACCAATGGAAAATGAAAAATGGATCAATGATCGCTAGAAGGTCGAAGACGTCGACCGCCGAACACAACCCGAACAAGGAGAGGGACCGACTTCGGCGGAAGTTGTGACACACAGGTCAATGCACCTGTACATAGCCAGTCTGTAAATAGCCCATCCAACTACCTCATCACCATATTGTTATTTATTTGATGTATTTTGCACCCCAGTATCTCTACTTGCACACTCATCTTCTGCACATCTATCACCCCAGTGTTTAATTTGCCATACTGTAATCATTTTGCCACTATGGCCTATTTATTGCCTCACCCCCCTTATCCTACCTCATTTTACACACTGTATATATATATACTTTCTCTATTGTATTATTGACTGTATGTTTGTTTATTCCATGTGTAACTCTGTGTTGTTGTTTGTGTCGCACTGCTTTGCTTTATCTTGGCCAGGTCGCAGTTGTAAATGAGAACTTGTTATCAACTAGCTTACCTGGTTTAATAAAGTTGAAATAAATCAAATAAAAGTTGTTGCATCCATAGCTCTGTTCGTGAATTTGAGAGTGGTTACATTTCTCCAACACTGCTTGTCAGAGCAGAAAAGCCATAAAGTTACAAACAGGGGTTTGTCGGCTCGTGATTACTCTCCAGGTGGTATTAGAGCTGCTTTGTCTGGCACATTAATATCAAATCAGTCCGATCTTTTGGAAACCCATGTGAATCAGTTTCTTAGGAAGTTGAAGGTGGATAATCTTTTGGATGTTCATACTGTTTTCACTCCAAACAGGAAATGGGCTTTTTTCTTTTTGATCCATCTTTTCTTCCGATGGGCCATGTGATTTTGTTGCAATAGTTCTTACAGCTGTCTAATACTCTCAGGTCTACCCAAGTACACAAGGAGTAGGTCAACGTTTCCCAACTGTCAGCCTTTGGGTTTAATTTTCCCCACGTGTGGTTTCATTTGGCTCACAAAGTTTTCAAGTAGAAAAATAATAAATACAAATGTTTTTTTAAACATTTTCATTGTAGGACATAAAAGACAGTAAAAACACCAGGAAATCAACTCCACATTGTTATAATTTACTTGGATATAATCTCAGCCCCAATCTTAACCTCTTGGCCAGTGTCTGATCGCTTAAAGACACACTCTCTAATATTCATTGCATTCTGAAAGTATTCATACCCCTTGACTTTTTCCACATTTGATTACTTTACAACCTTATTTAAAATGGATTAAATCGTTTTTTCTTCTTCATCAATCTAGACACAATACCCATAACGACAAAAGCAAAAACTGTTTTTTTGGGCTTCTTCACCTGTGGGACCGTATGAGACCAGCCATCCGGACAGCTGATGAAACTGTGGGTTTGCAAAACCATTTAAAAAAAAAACAAGCTGTCAGAAACTGTCTCAGAGAAGCTCATCTGCGTGCTCGTCATCCTCACCAGGGTCTTGATCTAATTGCAGTTATACCTCGTAACCGACTTCAGTGGGCAAATGCTCGTATTTGATGGCCTGGAGAAGTGTGCTCTTTACGGATGAATCCTGGTTTCAACAGTACTGGGCAGATGACAGACAGCGTGTATGGTGTCTGTAATATTCACATTCACATTTACATTTAAGTCATTTGGCAGACGCTCTTATCCAGAGCGACTTACAAATTGGTGCATTCACCTTATGACATCCAGTGGAACAGTCACTTTACAATAGTGCATCTAAATCTTAAAGGGGGGTGAGGGGGATTACTTATCCTATCCTAGGTATTCCTTAAAGAGGTGGGGTTTCAGGTGTCTCCGGAAGGTGGTGATTGACTCCGCTGTCCTGGCGTCGTGAGGGAGTTTGTTCCACCATTGGGGGGCCAGAGCAGCGAACAGTTTTGACTGGGCTGAGCGGGAGCTGTACTTCCTCAGTGGTAGGGAGGCGAGCAGGCCAGAGGTGGATGAACGCAGTGCCCTTGTTTGGGTGTAGGGCCTGATCAGAGCCTGGAGGTACTGAGGTGCCGTTCCCCTCACAGCTCCGTAGGCAAGCACCATGGTCTTGTAGCGGATGCGAGCTTCAACTGGAAGCCAGTGGAGAGAACGGAGGAGCGGGGTGACGTGAGAGAACTTGGGAAGGTTGAACACCAGACGGGCTGCGGCGTTCTGGATGAGTTGAAGGGGTTTAATGGCACAGGCAGGGAGCCCAGCCAACAGTGAGTTGCAGTAATCCAGACGGGAGATGACAAGTGCCTGGATTAGGACCTGCGTCGCTTCCTGTGTGAGGCAGGGTCGTACTCTGCGGATGTTGTAGAGCATGAACCTACAGGAACGGGCCACCGCCTTGATGTTGGTTGAGAACGACAGGGTGTTGTCCAGGATCACGCCAAGGTTCTTGGCGCTCTGGGAGGAGGACACAATGGAGTTGTCAACCGTGATGGCGAGATCATGGAACGGGCAGTCCTTCCCCGGGAGGAAGAGCAGCTCCGTCTTGCCGAGGTTCAGCTTGAGGTGGTGATCCGTCATCCACACTGATATGTCTGCCAGACATGCAGAGATGCGATTCGCCACCTGGTCATCAGAAGGGGGAAAGGAGAAGATTAATTGTGTGTCGTCTGCATAGCAATGATAAGAGAGACCATGTGAGGTTATGACAGAGCCAAGTGACTTGGTGTATAGCGAGAATAGGAGAGGGCCAAGAACAGAGCCCTGGGGGACACCAGTGGTGAGAGCGCGTGGTGAGGAGACAGATTCTCGCCACGCCACCTGGTAGGAGCGACCTGTCAGGTAGGACGCAATCCAAGCGTGGGCCGCGCCGGAGATGCCCAACTTGGAGAGGGTGGAGAGGAGGATCTGATGGTTCACAGTATCGAAGGCAGCCGATAGATCTAGAAGGATGAGAGCAGAGGAGAGAGAGTTAGCTTTAGCAGTGCGGAGCGCCTCCGTGATACAGAGGAGAGCAGTCTCAGTTGAATGACTAGTCTTGAAACCTGACTGATTTGGATCAAGAAGGTCATTCAGAGAGAGATAGCGGGAGAGCTGGCCAAGGACGGCACGTTCAAGAGTTTTGGAGAGAAAAGAAAGAAGGGATACTGGTCTGTAATTGTTGACATCGGAGGGATCGAGTGTAGGTTTTTTCAGAAGGGGTGCAACTCTCACTCTCTTGAAGACGGAAGGGACGTAGCCAGCGGTCAGGGATGAGTTGATGAGCGAGGTGAGGTAAGGGAGAAGGTCTCCGGAAATGGTCTGGAGAAGAGAGGAGGGGATAGGGTCAAGCGGGCAGGTTGTTGGGCGGCCGGCCGTCACAAGACGCGAGATTTCATCTGGAGAGAGAGGGGAGAAAGAGGTCAGAGCACAGGGTAGGGCAGTGTGAGCAGAACCAGCGGTGTCGTTTGACTTAGCAAACGAGGATCGGATGTCGTCGACCTTCTTTTCAAAATGGTTGACGAAGTCATCTGCAGAGAGGGAGGAGGGGGGGAGGGAGAGGAGGATTCGGGAGGGAGGAGAAGGTGGCAAAGAGCTTCCTAGGGTTAGAGGCAGATGCTTGGAATTTAGAGTGGTAGAAAGTGGCTTTAGCAGCAGAGACAGAGGAGGAAAATGTAGAGAGGAGGGAGTGAAAGGATGCCAGGTCCGCAGGGAGGCGAGTTTTCCTCCATTTCCGCTCGGCTGCCCGGAGCCCTGTTCTGTGAGCTCGCAATGAGTCATCGAGCCACGGAGCGGGAGGGGAGGACCGAGCCGGCCTGGAGGATAGGGGACATAGAGAGTCAAAGGATGCAGAGAGGGAGGAGAGGAGGGTTGAGGAGGCAGAATCAGGAGATAGGTTGGAGAAGGTTTGAGCGGAGGGAAGAGATGATAGGATGGAAGAGGAGAGAGTAGCGGGGGAGAGAGAGCGAAGGTTGGGACGGCGCGATACCATCCGAGTAGGGGCAGTGTGGGAGGTGTTGGATGAGAGCGAGAGGGAAAAGTATACAAGGTAGTGGTCGGAGACTTGGAGGGGAGTTGCAATGAGGTTAGTGGAAGAACAGCATCTAGTAAAGATGAGGTCGAGCGTATTGCCTGCCTTGTGAGTAGGGGGGAAGGTGAGAGGGTGAGGTCAAAAGAGGAGAGGAGTGGAAAGAAGGAGGCAGAGAGGAAAGAGTCAAAGGTAGACGTGGGGAGGTTAAAGTCGCCCAGAACTGTGAGAGGTGAGCCGTCCTCAGGAAAGGAGCTTATCAAGGCATCAAGCTCATTGATGAACTCTCCGAGGGAACCTGGAGGGCGATAAATGATAAGGATGTTAAGCTTGAAAGGGCTGGTAACTGTGACAGCATGGAATTCAAAGGAGGCGATAGACAGATGGGTAAGGGGAGAAAGAGAGAATGACCACTTGGGAGAGATGAGGATCCCGGTGCCACCACCCCGCTGACCAGAAGCTCTCGGAGTGTGCGAGAACACGTGGGCGGACGAAGAGAGAGCAGTAGGAGTAGCAGTGTTGTCTGTGGTGATCCATGTTTCCGTCAGTGCCAAGAAGTCGAGGGACTGGAGGGAGGCATAGGCTGAGATGAACTCTGCCTTGTTGACCGCAGATTGGCAGTTCCAGAGGCTACCGGAGACCTGGAACTCCACGTGGGTCGTGCGCGCTGGGACCACCAGAGTAGGGTGGCCGCGGCCACGCGGTGTGGAGCGTTTGTATGGTCTGTGCAGAGAGGAGAGAACAGGGATAAACAGACACATAGTTGACAGGCTACAGAAGAGGCTACGCTAATGCAAAGGAGATTGGAATGACAAGTGGACTACACGTCTCGAATGTTCAGAAAGTTAAGCTACGTAGCAAGAATCTTATTGACTAAAATGATTAAAATGATACAGTACTGCTGAAGTAGGCTAGCTGGCAGTGGGTGCGTTGTTGACACTACACTAATCAAGTCGTTCCGTTGAGTGTAATAGTTTCTGCAGTGTTGCTATTCGGGGCTAGCTGGCTAGCTAGCAGTGTTGTTTACGTTACGTTGCGTTAAAAGAACGACAATAGCTGGCTAGCTAACCTAGAAAATCGCTCTAGACTACACAATTATCTTTGATACAAAGACGGCTATGTAGCTAGCTATGTAGCTAGCTACGATCAAACAAATCAAACCGTTGTACTGTAATGAAATGAAGTGAAAATGTGATACTACCTGTGAATGCGACCGGGTTGTTGAGTTCTATTCAGAAGACGTTGGCTAGCGTTGGCTAGCTAGCAGAGTCTCCTACGTTAAGGACGACAAATAGCTGGCTAGCTAACCTCGGTAAATTAAGATAATCACTCTAAGACTACACACTCTAAACCTAAACAACAAAATTATCTTGGATACGAAGATACGAAGACAGCAAAGACAGCTATGTAGCTAGCTAACACTACACTAATCAAGTCGTTCAGTTGAGTGTAATAGTTTTCCCAGTGCAGCTAATCAGTGGACGTTAGCTAGCTGGCTAGTGAAGACTACGTTAGGACGGCGAAATACGATAATTACGCAATTATCTTTGATACAAAGACGGCTATGTAGCTAGCTGAGAAGAAATTGCTAAGATTAGACAAATCAAACCGTTGTGCTATAATGAAATATAATGAAGTGTAATGAAAAAGTTATACTACCCGCGGGAGCGAAGTGCCGATGCGACCACTCGCTCCAACCCGGAAGTTGGAGCGAGTGTGTAAACATACTGAATTGTAATTGGATGCATTTTACCTCCGTATCATACTGCACTATGATTGTTTAAGACCTCCCAGGTGGTCAGGTCATGGTCAGTTGATCATGGTATGAGACACGTGAACATGCCTGTTATAGCTGGCTAATAAAGAGTTACTTTAGAAATATCCTGTCGTACTGCATTTTATTATTTTGTACTAAGCATGCAAAACAAGATATGGTGTCAGAGTAAAAGGACTAAAAGATGGATTTTGCTGGAGTTCCTTCACCTCGAATGTCTGGGAGTCTACAAACTTACCAAATGCATGGAGTAAGTTCAAACAGCATTTGGAACTAATGTTCACGGGTCCTCTGAAGGACAGAGAAGAAGAGGAAAGGTGCAGCCGACTGCTCCTCTGGATCGGTGAAAAGGGTAAGATATTTACAACGCATGGACACTTACACAAAAGTGAAAACGCACTACGATCGTTTTGAAGCTTATGTTGTGCCGAAGACCAATATGATTTTCGCTAGGTACAAATTCCATGAGAAAGTACAGGGAGCTAATGAATCGTTTGAACAGTTTGTGACAGAGCTGTGTCTGACTGTGAAAGACTGTGTTCACGAAAACAAGGATGAGATGGTCAGGGACCGTATTGTTTTTGGAATACACTCACCGCGAGGGAGAGAGAAACTTTTGAATGTTGGGCCTGAGGTAACGCTGGAAAAAGCTATTGACATTGACAGCTATTGAGCCAGATCTCAAGATCTAACACATGTTCAGATGAAAACCATTTCGGGCAGCAGCACAAGCGCATCACATGAACAAGCAGTGCATGCAGTCAGGCAGACATCAAAGCACACCTCCAGGTGACCAGAGAGCAGCTTCAGAACAGAGAGAGACAGAGCGACAGACTCAAAACAACCCAAACTGTGGATACAAAGTGAATGGCGAACAGGGTAACTGCCCAGCTAAAGGCAAACATTGTACTAAATGTGGAAAATGGAATCACTTTGCAAAAGTGTGCAGAGAAAAAACAGTACACGCACAGAGTGAAGATGAAATCAATGTCAAATGCTGATGAACTGTTTATTGATTCAGTGACACGGAAAAATATAAGAGACAGAGAAAGCCTTTTCTGACATTGAGATACAGTTGAAGTCGGAAGTTTACATACACTTAGGTTAATTTTTCAACCACTCCTCAAATTTCTTGTTAACAAACTATTGTTTTGGCAAGTTGTTTAGGGCATCTACTTTGTGCATGACACAAGTCACTTTTCCAACAATTGTTTTCAGACAGATTATTTCACTTGTCATGTATGTAAGGGGTGCGTACTGGCGGCAGAGAAGTCAGATGCAGGAGAGAGAAAATACTGGGTTTCCAATGGAGCAGTTTAATAATAAAAACCACCGGAAAACAGAACAATCAATAAATGGGTACAAAACTCAACGCACATCAGACATAACGTGCACAGGCACTTACAATACAACAATACCGGACAAGGACATGTGGGGAACAGAGGCTTAAATACACAAAATGTAATTGATGGAATTGAAACCAGGTGTGTGGGAAGACAAGACAAAACAAATGGAAAATTAAAGGTGGATCGGCGATGGCTAGAAGACCGGTGACGTCGAACGCCGAACGTCGCCCGAACAAGGAGAGGGACCGACTTCGGGGGGAAGTCGTGACAATCATACACTGTATCACAAATCCAGTGGAACCTCCATGTACCGGAGTCGTTTCCGGTCCAGTCGTTACCATGTTGTCAGCCGATGAGTCATCTTCCTCCCCCGCTCTCGCAGACTCTAGGGGTATTCTCGTATGTTGACTTTCTGTAGCTAAAGCGGGTGTTTCCAAATGTGATTGCCATCACATTTACATTTACATTTAAGTCATTTAGCAGACGCTCTTATCCAGAGCGACCTACATACACTCAATTAGTATTTGGTAGCATTGCCTTTAAATTGTTTAACTTGGGTCAAACGTTTTGGGTAGCCTTTAACAAGCTTCCCACAATAAGTTGGGTGAATTCTGGCCCATTCCCCCTGACAGAGCCGATGTAACTGAGTCAGGTTTGTAGGCCTCCTTGCTCGCACACGCTTTTTCAGTGCTGCCCACAAATGTTCCATAGGATTGAGGTCAGAGCTTTGTGATGGCCACTCTAATACCTTGACTTGTTGTTCTTAAGCCATTTTGCCACAACGTTGGAAGTATGCTTGGGGTCATTGTCCATTTGGAAGACCTATTTGCGACCAAGCTTTAACTTCCTGACTGATGTCTTGAGATGTTGCTTCAATATGTCCACATCATTTTCCCCCCTCATGATGCCATCTATTTTGTAAAGTGCATCAGTCCCTCGTGCAGCAAAGCACCCCCACAACATGATGCTGCCACCCCCGTTTTTCACGGTTGGGATGGTGTTCTTTGGCTTGCAAGCCTCCGCCTTTTTACTCCAAACATAAGGATGGTCATTATGGCCAAACAGTTCTATTTTTGTTTCATCAGACCAAATGACATTTCTCCAAAAGGTACAATCTTTTTCCTCATGTGCAGTTGTAAACCGTAGTGTGGCTTTTCTATGGCGTTTTGGAGCAGTGGCTTCTTCCTTGCTGAGGGGCCTTTCAGGTTATGTCGATATAGAACTAATTTTACTGTGGATACAGATACTTTTGTACCTGTTTCCACCATAATCTTCACAAGGTCCTTTGCTGTTGTTCTGGGATTGATTCGCACTCTTCCCACCAAAGTACACTCATCTCTAGGAGACAGAACACGTCTCCTTCCAGAGCGATATGACGGCTGCGTGGTCCCATGGTGTTTAAACTTGCGTACTATCGTTTGTACAGATGAACGTGGTACCTTCAGGCATTTGGTAATTGCTCCCAAGGATGAAACATACTTGTGGAGGTCAAATGTTTTTTTTCTGAGGTCTTGGCTGATTTCCTTTGATTTTCCCATGATGTCAAGCAAAGAGGCACTGAGTTTGAAGGTAGGCCTTACAGCACATTCCTCACTTGCTAGATTCACAATTAAAGGGCCAGATGCGCAATTAAAGTGGTATCTGAATTTGTTTGTTTTCTTCCAGACCCCCAAAATGGCATTCAGATGTGATTTAAGCATTGACATGGACTCAGAACATCCAATTTCACCGTTTCTCTATAAGCAATTGTAATTTTGAGAGTGAAAAATGAAAAAATCTAAAACCAGGAGAAAAAAACCCTGAGAAAACTGAATTTGGGAAAACAGAAAACAGACATAGTGCACTACAGCACCAGTGGAGAGGAAAAGAGATCAATATGTCTGTTTGAAAGCTATATATTATGTTTTTGCTCGCAACTGTTAGCATTTGGGGCGGCAGGGTAGCCTAGTGGTTAGAGCGTTGGACTAGTAACCGAAAGGTTGCAAGTTCAAATCCCTGAGCTGACAAGGTGCAAATCTGTCATTCTGCCCCTGAACAGGCAGGTAACCCACTGTTCCTAGGCCATCATTGAAATTAAGAATTTGTTCTTAACTGACTTGCCTAGTTAAATAAAGATAAAAAAAAAGGTTGCTCTCATGCTAGAAAAGGTTGGAGACCGCTGCCTTAGTGAACTGTCAACTAGCCCATGTTAGATAATGTTTTTTAACATTATAGCCCATAGATTTTGTTGTAATGTCACTTAAATATCACAGGAATACACAATAGACACGGCAAAATGTATAGCATTGCAAGAAAATTAGCTTTAAAATGGGAAGGTTTTCTCTGCACCTCATGACAAAATGTGTAGATTTGCAGGAAATAAGCTTTAAAACCTGGAAAACAAAGTATCCGCCAACAAGAGGGGTGTGAACAGTTTGTGTCATGAACAGTGCTTGTGCCCATAGAAATAGATACGGAGCAGGGATGTCCCCCCAAAGCTGGAAGGGGTGACCGAGTGAACATTTTGTTTTTAACCCCTGAATTAAACCACCGTTTCTCTCAAATAAAAAGCCAGCAGAGGTAAAATTATGATTAAAAGCATCACTTATACCATTCTTCTCAGTTATGATGCCAGAGTCAGACAAAACTTGCTTAGGAAAGGAAGAAGAGGAATTCTACTCTTCAGTGCATTTACTGTTTTACAAAATGTTTAAGGATCACCAGCAGTCAGAGATAGAGCTTAAAAGTAGCTTGATTTATATTTCTTAATGGAGATAGTACAAATGTTTCTCATTTATGCAAAAGATTTCTAGTCAACTACAGAGTTTTCCTTGCTTTGGCCCAGGCATGAATTGTCATCTGAATGAACTCAGATAGCTTCGAGGAAAACCAAGGGTTAGATCTACCTTTCGACTCTGAATTGTTTAAAAGGGGAATGTTTATCTGCCAGAGGAATAAATATGGAGGAGAATTGTTCAAGAGACAACTCAGTTTCAGGAATAGAGGAGACAGTGGCTAAATCAGAGTAGAATATGTCATGTAAAAACCCTTGAGGAGAAAGCGTTTTAGATCGGGCCCTTCGTCTCAATTTCTGCCTAAAATAACATACCCAAATGCCTGTAGCTCAGGACCTGAAGCTGGGATATGGATATTCTTGATTCTATTTGGAAAGAAAAATCTTTGAAGTGTGTGGAGATGTGAAATTAATGTAGGAGAATATAACACATTAGATCTGGTAAAAGATAAAACAATCTCTTTTTTTTTGCAAAATATTAAATTATATTAAAATCGGAAGCTTGGAGTAATTTAGTTGTTGTCCACAAGCGTTTTGTGTCACGTTCTGACCATAGTTCTTTTGTGTTTTCCTTGTTTTAGTGTTGGTCAGGACGTGAGCTGGGTGGGCATTCTATGTTGTGTGTCTGGTTTGTCTAATTTCTATATTTGGCCTGATATGGTTCTCAATCAGAGGCAGGTGTTAGTCATTGTCTCTGATTGGGAACCATATTTAGGTAGCCTGTTTTGTGTTGGGTTTTATGGGTGGTTGTTTCCTGTCTTTGTGTTTTCTGCACCAGATAGGACTGTTTCGGTTTTGCCACATTTATTGTTTTGTAGTTTGTTCATGTTAAGTGTCTCTTATTAAAGAACCATGAACTTCAACCACGCTGCGTTTTGGTCCTCCTCTCCTTCCCAGAAAGAAAGCCGTTACACATTGTGTGTGTCAAGTTTCAGACTGAGAAATCTACATAATATTTTGACTCAAGTCTTCAGGTGTCCCTCACAAGTTTGCCCAAATGTATCCAAGTGGCTGAATTGGTCAATTAATACATTCCCAAGTGCATAACTATAGAGAACATACAAAAATGATATGGTAATAAAAAATGTAAGTTTACACATTCCCAGGAATGTCATACATGGTTGATCATTAGCTCCCTACCTAAAAGGTACTAACCTTCACACAGAGACCTGGCCGTGTGATGCCAGGACAACCTCTCTCAATGTGATCAAGACAAAGGAGATGATTGTGGACAACAGGAAAAGGAGGACCGAGCACACCCCCATTCTCATCGACGGAGCTGTAGTGGAGCAGGTTGAGAGCTTCAAGTTCCTTGGTGTCCACATCACCAACAACCAACATGGTCCAAGCACACCAAGACAGTCTTGAAGAGGGGACAACAAAACCTATTCCCCATCAGGAGACTGAAAATATTTGGCATGGGTCCTCAGATCCTCAAAAGGTACTACAGCTGCAACGTCGAGAGCATCTTGACTGGTTGTATCACTGCCTGGCATGGCAACTGCTCGGCCTCCGACCGCAAGTCACTACAGAGGGTAGTACGTACAGCCTTGTACATCACTGGGGCAAAGCTTCCTGCCATCCAGGCAGTGTCAGCGGAAGGTTCTAAAAATTGTCAAAGACTCCAGCCACCCTAGTCATAGACTGTTCTCTCTGCTACCACATGACAAGCGGTACTGGAGAACCAAGTCTAGGTCCAAGAGGCTTTTAAACAGCTTCTACCCTCAAGCCATAAGACTCCTGAACATCTCGTCAAATGGCTACCCAGACTAGGGCCCCCCACCCCCTCTTTACACCACTGCTACTCTATGTTGTCATCTATGCATAGTTACTTTAATAACTCTACCTACATGTACATACTATTCCCCCGCACATTGACTCTGTATTGAATGTGAAATGTTTGTTTGTTGATTTGAAAAACAAGAAAACCTAAATGAAACTTTTTAAATAGAAAAAAATAAGTGCCTGTCACAAGCATGTGTGTGTGTGTGTGTGTGTGTGTGTGTGTGTGTGTGTGTGTGTGTGTGTGTGTGTGTGTGTGTGTGTGTGTGTGTGTGTGTGTGTGTGTGTGTGTGTGTGTGTGTGTGTGTGTGTGTGTGTGGTTTTCATTTGTGTTTGTTCACATCATGTTTACCGGAATGTAGTCATGAACTGGTATGTCTCGTGTACCTGCAAGGCAGGGAGGTTGTGGAAAGAGCAGCGGACATTTTTAGGTTTGGAGACACTAAGCAGTAGTAGTGTATGCTACACATGATATAAAAGGTGCAGAAAAACACAGCACACCAAAACTGTTGCAGTCATAAACAAGGTGTCAGATCAAATAAACTAATGTGCAAATATTTATAAAACATTTATTAAAAAGAGGAACCTAAACTTCGTTAAACTGGGGAGACAGTTGGGTCATGTCCTTACTTTTTACGAGATTATTCTGTTACACTTTCTGCAGTATGTTTTGAATATAGAGACATAAAGGGTAAAACATACAGGGCTCGTTTCCCAGACAGATGAAGCCTAAACCTAGTCTGGGGCTATAAAGCATGGCTTAAATTAATGGAGAATCTCAATTTAAATAACTTTTTAATCTTGGACTAGGCTAAATGAATGAATCTGTGTATGAACAGCTGGCCCTAAGCTTTGATCTCTGCATGTCCTTCTCACAACACTAAAATAAGTAATTCTTGGCTCATTCTACAGTACATCAATGTTCTCACAGTGAGTCTTGTTCTTGGGAAAGACATATGGTAACATTCCAAGACCTATGTGTTTTGGGAAATGTTTTATTTTGGTCAAATAAAGTACATGTTTAGCAGTTGTTATTGCAGGAGTAGAGAAATGCTTGTGCATGCACAAAGTACAGTGAAATGCTTAACTTGCAAGCCAACATTGCAGTATTCAATATCAAAATAATATAACAAAATACAATGTAAAAAAAATACAAATGAGGATACAATGTGTGATGAATTTTCCTAATTGTCTTTAGTCATGACCATAAACAGTAAACCACATGCTTCTGCTGCTGCTACGGGTATTGTGTGAGACATTGTCTTCACAGGTCAAGGCCTCAAATATGGAAGTATAGATTAGCCAAGTTGTTTAACCTGAGCATGACCCCAAAACTAAGGACTTATTAGCCACCCCTACTCTGTTGTTTATTATAATGTTGTCATGGAGGACTGATTGGGCTCATTGATTTGAGTTGAAAACTAAATGCTGCGCTCTTGTGAATAATGAATTCCATATGCTGCAATTTGCTATAGGCCTTTTGTTGACCTTTTTGTTGGTGACACTTTGATATCTTGATAATATGCAGTTGTTTAACGGGCAAATTCACAGATGAAACAATAACAAAACGGACACCCCGCCTGTTTTGGTAAAAAAAAGCTGAGGGATGGTCTTGGAGAAATGTAACCACTCTCCGATTAATAGACAGAGCTATGGATGCAAGGACTGACCATCTATTATATAAAAAGTCTTGTTTTAACCATGTTATGAGGCTACACAATGTTAACGAAGATTGGAGTAAAACAAGCTTATATTCTGGATTCTCATGGAGTGTGACAGTTGAACTAAGCTCACGAGGCATTTATAAGTTATATTCTTCAAGAATCAATGGATACATAAATATATAATTTATAAATCCAAAAATGGATGTATTTCCACACACTGTATATTGATTTTTTTATATTGTGTTATTGGCTATGGGTTTGCTTATTCTATGTGTAACTCTGTGTTGTTGCTTGTGTCGCACTGCTTTGCTTTATCTTGTTTAGGTCGCAGTTGTAAATGAGAACTTGTTCGCAACTGGCCTACCTGGTTAAGTAAAGGTTAAATAAAAAATAAATACATAAAAAACTACAGATTGCCACTTTAAGTTTATCAAAAGTGTGCAAGTTTGAGCATGTGTCCATTAGGCCTATAAATATGATTTTTTATCAGCTTGAATTAGATTGAGCATCAAAAGCCCTACTTTTATTCCATAGGCTTGGATCCGCACTCTGCAGCTGTTGCAAGGACACATTTTTCACTGGCTGTCCACTGGTTTCAAAAACAATGATTGATTAGCATCTTAAATTGCTTGAATTCAACCATTATTGGGTTGAAATACACACTTCGATTTGTGAACCACCATCCACAACAACCACAACACGTAAGGCGCAAATAGCTAAATAAGAGAGCAGCAGTGTGATTCACATTAATGCGCTATGTAGATATCAATAATAAGTGATATCTGTGTCACCGTGGACGACACCACTGATGTCATCCTTACCTCCAAGCCTTTATTCAAGTTGGATAATATTTGGATACCGACAGCAGTCGCACCATTGGAAGACATAGCTTGGACTGTAGCCTGCAAAAGCCTATTCCTGCTCTTTTCCTGCGATCCATCAAACACAGTTTGTGTGTCATCATAGTGGTCTCTGACTTATCATCAACGTCATCATCTTGTTTTTCAAAAGTATCTGTAATCTGATTACAATATTTTAGCTGGTAACGTAATGTATTATATATATATATATATTTTTTTGTAATCCGTTACTCCACAACCCTGCCTATTGTGCTGGGTTATTGGTCCTGGGTAAATGAGATATGACCCAGCTGGTCAGATCAGAGGTATGTCGTTCCTGTTCATCAAATCCAATCAAATTTGATTTGTGACGTGCTGAATACAACATGTGTAGACCTTGCCGTGAAATGCACATTTACAAGCCCTTAACCCAACAGTGCAGTTCAAGAAAGAGTTAAGAAGTAAATAAATAAACTAAATAAACTAAAGTAAAAAATATTACAAAGTTACACAATAAAATAACAATAATGAGGGTATATACAGGGGGTAGAGGTACCGAGTCAATGTGCAGGAGTACAGGTTAGTCGAGGTAATTTGTACATGTAGGTAGAGGTGAAGTGACTATGCATCGATTATAAACAACGAGTAGCACAAGTGTAAAAAACAAATGGCGGTGGGGGGGGGGGGGGGGGGGGTTACTGTAAATAATTTGTTTAAATGTTCAGCAGTCTTACAGCTTGGGGGTAGAAGCTGTTAAGGAGACTTTTGGTCCTAGACTTGGTGCTCCAGGACCGCTTGCCGTGCGGTAGAAAACATTCTATGACTTGAGAAAACAGTCTATGACTTGGGTGACTTGAGTCTTTGACAATTTTTTAGGGCATTCCTCTGACACCACCTAGTATATAGGTCCTGGATGGCAGGATACTTGGCCCCAGTGATGTACTTGGCCGTACGCACTACACTCTGTAGCGCCTTACGGTCAGATGCCGAGCAGTTACAAAAGCAGGCGGTGATGAAACCATGCTCTCGATTGTGCAGCTGTAGAACTTTTTGAGGATCTGAGGATCCATGCCCAATCTGTTCCGTCTCCTGAGGGGGAAGAGGTGTTGTTGTGCCCACTTCAATACTGACTTGATGTGTTTGGACCATGATAGTTTGTTGGTGATGTGGACACCAAGGAACTTGAAACTCTCGACCGGCTGCACTACAGCCCCGTCGATGATAATGGGGGCCTGTTCGGCCTGCCTTTTCCTGTCGTCCACGATCAGATCCTTTGTCTTGCTCACATTGAGAGAGAGGTTGTTGTCCTAGCACCACATGGCCAGGTCTCTGACCTCCTGCCGATAGGCTGTCTCATCGTTGTCGCTGATTAGGCCTACCACTGTTGTGCTGTCAGGAAACTTAATGATGGTGTTGGAGTCGTGTTTGGTTACGCAGTCGTGGGTGAACAGGGAATACAGGAGGGGACTAAGCACATACCCCTGAGGGGCCCCAGTGTTGAGGATCAGCGTAGCAGACATGTTGTTGCTTCCTGACGGGGGTGGCCCGTCAGGAAGTCGAGGATCCAGTTGCAGAGGGAGGTGTTTAGTCCCAGGGTCCTTAGCTTAGTGATTGGTTTTGTGGGCACTATGGTGTTGAACGCTGAGCTGTAGTCAATGAACAGCATTCTCACATAGGTGTTCCTTTTGATCAGATGGGAAAGGGCAGTGTGGAGTGAGATTGTGGATCTGTTGGGGCGGTATGTGGATTGGATTGGGTCTAGGGTATCAGGGAGGATGCTGTTGATGTGAGCCATGACCAGCCTTTCAAAGCACTTCATGGCTACCGACGTGACTGCTACGGGTGGTAATCATTTAGGCAGGTTACTTTCACTTCCTTGGGAACTTGGACTATGGTGGTCTGCTTGAAACATGTAGGTATTACAGATTCGGTCAGGGAGAGGTTGAAAATGTCAGTGAAGACACTTGCCAGTTGGTCTTTGCATGCTTTGAGTACACATCCTGGTAATCCATCTGACCCCAGGGGTTTGTGAATGTTGACCTGTTTAAAGGACTTGCTCACATCGCCTTCCGAGAGCATTATCACACAGTCCAGAACAGCTGGTGCTCTCATGCATGCTTCACCGTTGCTTGTCTCGAAGTGAGCATAAAAGGCATTTAGCTCATCTGGTAGGCTCACAACAACAACAGCTTGCGGCTGTGTTTCCCTTTGTAGTTCGTAATAGTTTTCAAGCCTTGCCACATCCTACAAGCGTCTGAGCCAGCGTAGAAGGATGTCGTCGTTCAGCCACGACTCTGTGAAACATAGGATATTCATTTTTAATGTCCTGTTGGAAGTATAATCTTGATTGTAGGTCATCCATTTTATTTTCCAATGATTGCACATTGGCCAATAGAACGGATGGCAGTGGGAGTTTACTCACTCACCTACGAATTCTCAGAAGGTAGTCTGACCTCCACCCCCTTTTTTTCCATATTTTCTTCACGCAAATTACGGGGATTTGGGCCTGTACCTGAGAAAGCAGTATATCCTTTGTGTCGGACTTGTTAATGAAAAATTATTCTTCCAGTTCGAGTTGAGTAATCGCTGTTCTGATGTCCAGAAGTTATTTTCGTTCATTAGAAACAGTAGCAGCAACATTATGTACAAAATTAGTAGGTCCTTCTGTAGCTCAGTTGGTAGAGCATGGCGCTTGTAACGCCAGGGTAGTGGGTTCGATCCCCGGGACCTTTGTTCCGTTTTCCAGCCTCCATTGTCCAGCCTTGCCGCCACATCGCTCCCCCTCCAGCACCAGCCCGATGGACATATCTTCCTCCACCCCCATCCATCTCCCTTCCTCCTATACACTTTTCCCGCTCCAGAATCAGACCAGAACCAAGAACCCCAAAAAAGAAGAGGCACGGAGAAAAGACCAAAGATATAGATCTACGCCCGGAGCGAGCAGGCCACAGCGGAATACCATCATTGACCTGTTTTTAGCCAATCATTGTTTGTGTAGTGCACTATAAATGTAATACGGTTCCATTTGAGACTACACTACACTGCCATTATCTTTAGTATGGAGCTTATATTCTGGACTCCAAAGGTTTCACTGAAAATGTAACATTATATAAGTGTGGTGCTGGTGTGCTGTTTGTGTTATATGTTTTACATTTTGTAATGTTGTGTTGATTGCTTGCTTTCTTGACCAGGTCTAACTTGAAAAAGAGACTGTGTCTCAACAGGTTTTTACTGGTTAAATAAAGGTTAAATAGAAATAGCATAAATATACCAATACAGTCAACACATATGAATATGTTGCTTTTATTTGCTTGCTTGGAAATGAAGTGAAAGCATAAATATAACATGGACAAACACTTTGATCTAAGGTCTAAAAGTCCTCTTATAAGGAACTCTTTTCATTTACCTACTGTATGCAGCTCTCTTCTAAGGACTCATCCCTCTGACCCTTCCTGGGTCCTTCACAGGTAAACATATAATAAACATATGTGTATTATAACATATGTAATAAACATATAATAAAAACAAGCAATAGATATAAAATGTGCTACATTGTACACTTCCGCTCATAAGAAGCAAGTTGTCTAGTGAAAGCTTTCGCAGAGCAAAATGCCCATACATCCCCTACAATGCAATGAATTGTATCAGAAGGGAGCGCTGGGCCGGCAGTCCAAGACACAGGTTGTTGAATCACGTTCACCATTTTGTTAACAAGTGTTACGGGGTATGAGTAGTGCTTCCAACCTCTTTAGAATGTTTACTTTCCTGCATTCTGGGAAAGAGAAAAGACAGACAAGTCAAACTAGGCAGAACTGAACGATTTCCCCTAAGATAGGCCAGCTGCAAAGTGAAAATTGTCTTTGTGTTGGATTCTAGCTTGAAATATACCTATTCATGTTACCATACTAGAACATATTGATTACTTTACATGTATAAGGAATGTATTTGTTGGGGTCAATGAAGGGTTGATAGGGATTTGGATTCTGTTCCATGTTTCTAAGGAGGGAGGTGAAGGGCGATAGTCTCTTGATAAGGGATGCCAGCTGCGGAACTAGGGAGGAGCGAGGAATCCATCTCGAGGTCAAGTTGACAGATAAAGTGAGAAGAAACCTCTGGGAGAGGGGCCCACCCCTACGACTCTCCTACTATAGTCCTATCTCACACACTTCCACGCCCACAAAGGTTCTAGCATACGGCAGGGCTATGACTACACCAGTGAGAGGAACAAATGAACTTCTCTAGGGTAGGAGGTAGCATTCGGAATTTTGGATGAAAGGCCTGCCCAAATTAAACGGCCTGCTACTCGGGCCCAGAAGAGATGATATGCATATAACTGGTAGATTTGGATAGGAAACACTCTAAAGTTTCCAAAACCGTTAAAATAGTGTCTGTAAGTATAACAGAACTGATTTTGCGGGCGAAAACCTGAGAAGAATCCATTCAGGAAGAAGTGTTTTTGGGGTTTTGTAGTTTTCTATTCAATGCCATTACAGTATCCATTGACTTAGGACTCAAATTTCAGTTCCTAAGCCGCCTTCCACTAGATGTCAACAGTCTTTAAAAATGGTTTCAGGCTTGTATTCTGATAAATGAGGGAGTAAGACCTGTCTGAATGAGTGGACCGTACCTTGTCACAGAGCTTTTTCATGCGCAATCCCGAGAGAGTGGCTTTCTTGTTTACCTTTTATATTGACGACGTTATTGTCCGGTTGAAATATCATAAATCATTTATTATAGATCATCTAAAAACAACCGGAGGATTGAATATAAACATTGTTTGACATGTTTCTATGAACTTTACAGATACAATTTGGATTTTTTTGTCTGCCTGTTTTGACTGCGTTTGAGCCTGTGGATGACTGAAGAAAACGCGCAAACAAAACAGGTTTTTGAATATAAAGAGACTTTATCGAACAAAAGGAAAATGTATTGAGTAAATTAATGTCTTCTGAGTGCCACCATATGAAGATCATCAAAGGTAAGGGATACATTTTTATCTCTATTTCTGACTTGTGTAACTCTTCAACTTGGCTGGTTACTGTTTGTAATGATTTGTCTGCTGGGCTATGTTCTCAAATAATCGCAAGGTATGCTTTCTCTGTAAAGCATTTTAAAAATCTGACACCTTGGTTGGATTCACAAGAAGTTAATCTTTAAACCTATGTAAAATATGTTTTGTTTTCTGAATTTTTTCACGAGTATTTCTGTATTTGAATTTGGCGCTCTGCAATCTCACTGGATGTTGACCCTAGAGGGGTTAAGTTCAGAGATGTATTGGCTGTCTAGACATGTAAGGAGTTGACCGTGCCTATTAGAAGGTTATAAATATATGCATTTGAGTATTTACTCTCTTTGTTCAGAACCTAACAGTTGTAAAATGCATTACGTTTTTTTGTTGATTTTAGTCTTAATTTAAATTTAGGGTTAAGGTAAGGATTAACATCAGATTTAATGACGTTGTGGCTATGCCATCTAGTGACCTCCCACTAGATGGGCACAGATGTCAATTCAACATCTATTCCACGTTCGTTCAACGCAATTTCATTGAAATGACATGGAAACAACGTTGATTCAACCAGTGTGTGCCCAGTGGCCTCTGCAGAGCTGCCTCCAGAACAAGATTCATGACAAAAAAACACTAACCTGCTCAAACAAGCTACAAAAACAAAAACATTTGAGAAAAACAATCCTGCCGGCCGTATGTTTGACACTCATGAAGTAGACTGTCTCTCTTAAATGTTGATCATTAACCATGATCTGTCTAGCCTTGTCCCAGATCAGTTTGTGCTGTTTTGCTTTCTTGGCATAAAAACAAACAGATCTGGGACAAATGAATGATCTCGCTAAGAAAAGGCAATAGCAGAAGTTTGTTTGGATTGCTATCTATTACCTTTTGGTTGATCTCGCCACCAGAATCTTCACCGGGCGGTCATTTGGGTCCAGGCAGAGTTGACGTCCATTTTTGAGTGTGATACTAAAATAATTAAAGGGAGATTGTTTGTACTCCAGAGACTTCTTTCAAGGTAAGGAATGCACCAGTACCTTTGTTCTGTGTTCCTGTGAGCAAATTCTTAAACCTCCACCTTTTTTAAAATTGTAAGTTACTTTTCATGTTTTCAACACTTAGTTAACCTGATGGTCAACTATCAATGTGTTGATTTATCTGTTGAGTATGGAACACTGTTTGGGTCCCTGCGTGTCAAAAAATTCCCCATCAAATAACACTTTTTTGATGTGTCGAATAACACTATTTGACCTGTTAAATAAGCTTTTAATTTGACACTCAAATATCAGTTATATTATGGAATGTTGTGTGTTCTGAATTTGCCAAGCGGCACCACTACTACCAGTAGCACTGTCAAAGCTGTACAAAAAAGGTCTGCAAACAAGCAAACACCGGCCACAAACTATGTGTTTACAATACCGCGTTGGTAATAAAGCATTAACTATTTGTTCGACCGCAATTCCTAAGGTAGCTTAGCTACCTAGCTTTAGCTTGGTACCTAGCTAGCACCACACAACCAGCCTACAACTGCAGTCATTTTCATTATTCTTAGCAATGATTTAGGAATCCTTTTGAGTAAGTATTAGCTAGATTGCCACTTGTTGTTCGCCTATTGAAATTGAACTTCAGTTAATGAAAATAAATAGCTAGCCAGCTACTTAACCCTGTTGCCCAACTTTATAAGCAGCCAGCTAGCTTCATCTGGCTAATGACGTTCGACCGGACTGTGGTATGTGTTATGAAGCTATCTGCAATAAGGATTAGGAACAGTAATGGAATTTTGAATGCCTTCAAAATAAAAGTTAATTGTTGGAATCTTGCCATATTTAGAGTAGATAATGTTGAAAAGGTTCGAATGTGAAGCAATGAAATGGGGTATCCGTCTCAGTGACACCCACAGAACACATCTGGGAAGGGTTTATACAAATACTAGCATTGTACCTCTTGTCGCGGGACTGTGACTGTGTGAAATCCCCTCCCCAGTCAGCCTATTGTGTGTATTGACATTCATTTTGCACTGTACAGCTTTACCTAAGGATTGGGGATCAATGAAATGGGATATCATTCTACCCAAGATATTTTTTCCCAACTTCCTCCTCAGAGTTATCAGACTCCAAAACATCCACACAGTATGGTTTTTACTTGGGAATAGTGTTCAATACACATGGGTTGACAATAAATGTGGCTGAATTCAGTTGTTTCAGAGTCCCGTAATAAGAGCTATGACGCTAATGTTCTCTGGGTGTCACTGAGTAGACTGATAACCCATGTCATTGATCCACAATCCATAGGTAAGGCTGTACAGTGAAATAAGTATGCCCCTAATGCAATTCTAAAGTATAATACATCCAGTGTTATTTCAACAGATTTTTGTTAAATTAACAAATTATTGTCTTTTGTTGATTTTATTGAACAACATTCCAACCTCATTTATCAGGATCTACTCAATAATGGCATAATTCTACTATTTGTTTTCATTTGCATCACTGTCAGTGACAAACCTTTAGTTTGTAGGCAAACCACAAAGTCAACATTGTAGCTAATCCTTATTGTGGCTAGCTTCACATAGATGGTCCGACCACCATTAATCAAATAAGAACTGTCTTATGAATTTAGTTATTTTAGATGATGACACCTAGCTATATAGTTAGCTAGCTAACTATACCTACTGAAACAGATTATGTCGTTTTGCTATGTTTTTGGGGAAGAACATTGTTTGCATCCATGAGCGAGCTAGCTTTCTTTTTTAAATGACCAGCACTGTAGGTGCGCGAGACAACTATACCAGCATCATAGCATACGTATCAATGAATCGTTGTGATATATGAAATACGAGTGCTAGTGTAATCAATGTATAATAACTACGTAAAAAAATATGAATGCTTTAAATGATTATGTGATGTGTCCTGATTGGTCAACAAGCTTATTTGACATGTCGAATAGTGTTATTTGACTTGTCTTTTTTGACACGCAACGATCCAAACGACGTTCCATAGCTGAGGGACTGACTCCAAAACTTTAAAAAATGTATTTTGTACTTTTTACTTATTCTGAGAAAAAAAACGATTAATAATCAAACACATTATTGATTATAAATGTTCAATTATGTTGATTTATAAGTTGAGGGAGTTATTCACATGACTTCAGTCTTTGAGCAGTGCGGACGAGGAGGGAGATGCAGCACTCTCTTCAGATTCCTGAACGGAATACGACCAGTCTGCACGTTGGGGCAAAGGCAGTGTAGAACCCGTGGCTGTCTTTTCCCTATAGAGAGGTAGGGTGGAAAGCACAATGGGTTTGTCTTACATTTCTTATTTAGATTTCACTTTTTTTTTATCTTGAATGATGTATGATGATATCAAAAGTTAGAGTTAGGTTAAGGGTTACTGCTGTATATACAGTGTAATAATGAGTAGTAGTTACAATAGTTATTACACTGTATACACATGATAATAACACATACATAAGAACACTGTCATGTAAAGAGTCAGTTGCGAAAACTTCAAATGAAAGTAACCAGGTTATAAATTCAACAAAGTAATAAACTATCATGCACTAGTATAAAAATAGTAAAATAGCAGTAATGAATTGTTAATTACGTATACAATATTAAGTGATAAATGGATGATTATTTACCTTCAGTTGCTGAGAAGATTGCCAGGAGGGTGAGCAGAACAATGGTTATGTTTGCAGTGTTCATGGTGATATCCTTTTACATGCAGCACTGTGGGAGGCTGCTGTACTATGGGTCTCCAATGATGATTCTGTTGTCGGATGTGGGTGCCCTGGTTTTTCTGGTAATCATGTGTTTTAGCAAATAGAAGAGAGAGCTGCTGCTTCTCTCTCTCTCTCTCTCTGTCCCTGTATCTGTCTCTTCTCTCTCTCTCTCTGTCTCTCTCTCTCTCTCTCTCTCTCTCTCTCTCTCTCTCTCTCTCTCTCTCTCTCTCTCTCTCTCTCTCTCTCTCTCTCTCCATAGACAGATATAAGTGGGTGGCTGCTTTTTCTCTGATGGACCCTGGTCAAAAGTAGTGCACTTAGTGCCTTTCAGAATACAGAGAGTGGAATTTTCATTTAGTGTGGAATAGTGTGCCATTTTGGACGTAACCTGAAACTTCCCCGCCAATGAAGTATATACTTTGTGCCCACTTCAGTAGCTTTCCATGGTTCGTCTCGTGTCCTGGAAAACATTGCAGGAACATTTCTCTGAGTCAAGTTGAAGGGCTTGTCTGAAGTAGAGACCAGCTTGTCAGGGAAAATATGATTAAAAAAAATATATTTTCTCTGGCTGTGATTTTCGACTGATGTGAGCGTTCGTTGTGCGATCATGTTGGTCAAACCATTGTGACCCTGAAATCAGCAACCATAAAATCTCTTCACTCAGACATCCTCTGGCAAGTGAGGCAAGCAACACTACAAATGGATCTAACTGTCAGATTGGGTTTGTTTGTCTCTTTAGCTTAGTGTTGGCATTGCTGTTTTACTGACAGGTTGATGTTTATTGAGATGCGTCTTATACTTGAGCCAGAACTGAGCGATTTCCGCTCGAAAGCCAAAATTGAAGGTATTGTAAATTTTCATGTAAACACATATACAGTCGAATATAGAGTTGAAGATGGAAGATTACATACACCTTAGCCAAATACATTTAAACTCAGTTTTCACAATTCCTGACATTTAAACCTAGTAAAAATTCCCTGTCTTGGGTCAGTTAGGATCACCACTTTTTTAAAATCTGAAAAATAATAGTAGAGAGTAGCCTTCCATAAGCTTCCCACAATAAGTTGGGTGAATTTTGGCCCATTCCTCCTGACAGAGCTGGTGTAACTGAGTCAGGTTTATAGGCCTCCTTGCTCACACACGCTTTTTCAGTTCTGCCCACAAATGTTCTATAGGATTGAGATCAGGGCTTTGTACCTGATACCTTGACTTTGTCGTCCTTAAGCCATTTTCCCACAACTTTGGTAGTATGCTTGGGGTCATTGTCCATTTGAAAGACCCATTTGCGACCAAGTTTTAACTTCCTAACTGATGTCTTGAGACGTTGCCTCAATATATCCACGTAATTTTCCCTCCCTCATGATGCCATCTATTTTGTGAAGTGCACCAGCCCCTCGTGCAGCAAATCACTCCCACAACATGTTGCTGCCAACCCCGTGCTTCACGGTTGGGATGGTGTTCTTTGGCTTGCAAGCTTCCCCCTTCTCCTCCAAACATAACAATGGTCATTATGGCCAAACAGTTCTATTTTTGTTTCATCAGACCAAATGACATTTCTCCAAGAAGTATGATCTTTGTCCCCATGTGCAGTTGCAAACTGTAGTATGGCTTTTTTATGGCGGTTTTGGAGCAGTGGCTTCTTCCTTGCTGAGCGGTCTTTCAGGTTATGTCGACATAGGACTCGTTTTACTGTGGATATAGATACTTTTGTACCTGTTTTCTCCAGCTGTCACGACTTCCGCCGAAGTTGGTCCCTCTCCTTGTTCGGGCGACATTCGGCAGTCGACGTCACCGGTTTCCACGCCGCCACCGATCCACTTTTCATTTTCCATTTATTTTGTCTTCATTGTACACACCTGGTTTCCATTCCCATAATTATGTTCCTTATTTAACCTCCTGGTTCCCCTCATGGTTTTGTGCATGTTTGTTCTGTGTTATGCTGTCGCTACATTTTGTGAGCTAGATTGTTTACCCTGCATGGACATTATTTTGTTGTCGTATTTGAGTAAAGTCCATTATTACTCATCCTCTGTGTCCTGCACCTGACTCCGTCCCAACTGCTGCACATCGACCCTTGACCCCAGCATCTTCACAAGGTCATTTGCTGTTGTTCTGGGACTGATTTGCACTTTTCGCACCACAGTACGTTCACCTCTAGGAGAAAGAACGCATCTCCTTCCTGAGCGGTATGATGGCTGCGTGGTCCCATGGTGTTTATACTTGCATACTATTGTTTGTACAGATCACCATGGTATCTTCAGGCGTACCTTGAGCTAACTTAGGCTAATGCGATTAGCCGTCAGAAAGTATTCACACCCTGCCACGCCCTGACCTTAGAGAGCCTTTTAATATCTCTATTTGGTTTTGTCACGGTGTGATTTGGGGAGGGCCTTCTATCTTTTGTTATGTATGATTTTGTATTTCTATGTTTTGGCCGGGTATGGTTCTCAATCAGGGACAGCTGTCTATCGTTGTCTCTGATTGGGAACCATACTTAGGTAGCCCTTTTTCCCTCCTTTCTTGGAAATGGGAAGATATCCTGGTGGGAAGTATCAGTCCACAGAAGGAACTGGAAGCAGCTAAAGCTGAGAGGCGAAGTTATGAGGGAACACGGCAGCCCCAAAAAATATTTTTTTCAGGGGGTTACACGGGGAGTGTGGCAGAGTCAGGTTGGAGACCTGAGCCAACTCCCCGTGCTCCTCCAGTCCGGGGCCCGCAGCAACGAGGGTGCCCAGTCCGGGGCCCTCAGCAACGAGGGTGCCCAGTCCGGGCCCCAAAAACGAGGGTGCCCAGTCCGGGGCCCGCAGCAATGAGGGTGCCCAGTCCGGGGCCCGCAGCAACGAGGGTGCCCAGTCCATGGCCCGCAGCAACGAGGGTGCCCAGTCCGGGCCCCACAATGAGGGTGCCCATTCCGGGGCCCGCAGCAATGAAGGTGCCCAGCCCGGGGCCTGCAGCAATGAGGGTGCCCAGTCCGGGGCCCACAACGAGGGTGCCCAGTCCGGGGCCCGCAGAGAGTGTCCCCAGTCCGGGGGCGGCGGCGAGGTCACCCACACCAGACGAGTCACCAAAGCGGGGTGAGCCAGAGGTGGAGGGGTGAGCCACCTGAGCCGCCGCCGTGGATAGATACCCACCCAGACCTCTATAGGTTCAGGTTTTGCGGCCGGAGTCCCCACCTTTGGGGGGGTGTACTATCACACCCTGACCCTTAGAGAGCCTTTTAATGTCTCTATTTGGTTTGGTCAGGGTGTGATTTGGGGTGGGCATTCTATGTTTTGTCATCTATGATTTTGTATTTCTATGTTTTGGCCAGGTATGGTTCTCAATCAGGGACAGCTGTCTATCGTTGTCTCTGATTGGGAACCATACTTAGGTTGCCCTTTTTCCCTCCTATCTTTGTGGGAGGTTGACTTTATTTAGGGCACATAGCCTTTGAGCTTCACAGTTTGTTTTTGTAGTGTTTACTGTTTTGTCCGGCGTCATTTTGATTACTAAAAGGAAAATGTACGTTAACCACGCTGCACCTTGGCCCTCTCCTTTCAACAGCCGTGACACACCCCTTGACTTTTTACATTAATTTTTTTAAATTATTCAAGCTTTGTCAAGTTGGTTGTTGATCATTGCTAGACAGCTATTTTCAAGTCTTGCCATAGATTTTCAAGCTGATTCAAGTCAGGAACATTCAATGTCATCTTGGATAAGCAATTCCTGTGTATATTTGGCCTTGTGTTTTAGGTTATTGTCCTGCTGAAAGGGGAAACAAACTTGTTTTATTTAGGATTTTGCCCGTGTTTAGCTCTATTCTGTTTATTTTTATCCTTAAACACTCCCTAGACCTTGACAATGACAAGCATAACCATAACATGATGCAGCCACCACCATGCTTGAATATGTGTGTGTCACGCCTTGGTCATTGTATTTTGTGTTTTCGTTATATATTTGGTCAGGCCAGGGTGTGACATGGGTTTATGTTATTGTATTTTTGTATTGGGGTTTGTAGTATTTGGGATCGCGGCTGATTAGGGGTGTTGTATAGGCTTGGCTGCCTGAGGCAGTTCTCAATCAGAGTCAGGTGATTCTTGTTGTCTCTGATTGGGAACCGTATTTAGGTAGCCTAGTTTCGCTTTGTTTTCGTGGGTGATTGTTCCTGTCTCTGTGAAGTTTCACCAGATAGGCTGTAATAGGTTTCACGTTCCGTTTGTTGTTTTGTATTTTGTAATAGTTATTTCATGTGTCGCTTTTTCCAAATAAAGTCATGAGTAACTACCACGCTGCATTTCGGTCCGACTCTCTTTCGACAAACGAAGAACGACATTACAGAATCACCCACCACACTCGGACCGAGCAGCGTGTTAACAGGCAGCAGCAAAGGGAAGACGTTATAGACAGCAGAGGCATGGAGTATACGACGTGGGAAGAAATAGACAGGTGGGCGGCCAACCCAGAGAGAGTACAGGAGCCCGCCTGGGATTCGCTGGAGCAGTGCGAAGAGGGCTATAGGCGAATGGAGTCAAAAAGAAAAACACGGCGGCGCAGAGCGAAAACCGAAAGTAACCCCCAAATATTTATTGGGGGAGGGCGCAGAGAGAGAGTGGCTGAGTCAGGAGTCAGACGTACTCTCTCTGTTAATTGTGAGGAGCAGCAATATAAGTATTTCTGGTCTTGGGAGATGATATTAGACGGAAAAGGACCCTGGGTGCAGCCGGGAGAATATCGCCGTCCCAAGGAATAAATAGAGGCGGCTAAAGCGGAGAGGCGCTGGTATGAGGAGGCAGCACGGCGACGCGGTTGGAAGCCCGAAAAGCAGCCCCAAAAAAATATTGGGGGGGGGGACTTAAAGGGAGTATGGCTATGCCAGGTAGGAGACCTGCACAAACTCCCTGTGCTCACCGGTGGGCTAGAGAGACCGGGCAGACACCGTGTTATGCTATGGAGCGCACAGTGTTTCCAGTGCAGGTGCATAGCCCGGTGCGGTTTATACCAGTCCTTCGTATTGGCCGGGCTAGAGTGGGCATCGAGCCAGGTAAGCTTGGGCAGGCTCGGTGCTCAAGAGCTCCAGTGCGCCTGCACGGTCCGGTCTATCCAGAGCCACCTCCACACACCAGTCCTCTGGTAGCAGCTCCCCGCACCAAGCTTCCTGTGCGTGTCCTCGATCCTGTAGCACCAGTTCCAGCACCACGCACCAGGCCTTCTGTGCGCCTCGCCTGTTCAGCACAGCCAGAGCCTTCCTTCCCTCCTGCGCTGTCGGAGTCTCCCGCCTGTTCAGCACAGCCAGAGCCTTCCTTCCCTCCTGCGCTGTCGGAGTCTCCCGCCTGTTCAGCGCTATCAGAGCCTTCCTCCTCTACAGCGCTGCCGGAGCCTCCTGCCTGTTCGGAGCAGCCTGAGCTGTCAGTCTGCAAGGTGCTGTCAGTCTGCATGAAGCAGCCAGAGCTGTCAGTCTGTAAAGAGCTGTCAGTCTGCAGGGTGCTGTCAGCCTGCATGGAGCAGTCAGAGCTGTCAGTCTGCATGACGCAGCCAGAGCTGTTAGTCTGCATGGAGCAGTCAAAGCTGTCAGTCTGTTCGAAGCAGCCAGAGCTGTCAGTCTGCATGAAGCAGCCAGAGCTGTCAGTCTGCAAAGAGCTGTCAGTCTGCATGGAGCGGCCAGAGCTATCAGTCTGCAAGGAGCTGTCAGTCTGCATAGACCAGCTAGATCCGCCAGTCAGCCATGATCTTCTAGATCTGCCAGTCAACCAGATTCTTCCAGATCTGCCAGTCAACCAGTCTCTTCCAGATCTGCCAGTCAACCAGTCTCTTCCAGATCTGCCAGTCAACCAGTCTCTTCCAGATCTGCTAGTCAACCAGAATCTTCCAGATCCGCCAGCCAGCCAGGATCTACCAGAGACTACTACCTGCCTGAGCTTCATCTCAGTACTGGGCTTCCTCTCAGTACTGGGCTTCCTCTCAGTACTGGGCTTTCTCTCAGTATTGGGCTTCCCCTCAGTTCCGGGCTGCCCCTCAGTTCCGGGCTGCCCCTCAGTTCCGGGCTGCCCCTCAGTCCCGAGCTGCCCCTCAGTCCTGAGCTGCCCCTCAGTCCCGAGCTGCCCCTCAGCCCCGAGCTTCCCCTCAGTCCCGAGCTGCCTCAGTCCCGAGCTGTCCCTCAGTCCCGAGCTGCCCCTCAGTCCCGAGAATAATTTTTGTGTTTTGTTGCAAACAGGACATGTTTGGAATATATGTATTCTGTACAGGCTTTCTTGTTTCCACTTGTGAATTCGGTTAGTATTGTGTAGTAACTAAAATGTTGCTGATTCATCTTCAGTTTTCTCCTATCATAGCCTTTAAATTCTGCAACTGTTTTAAAGTCACCATTGGTGTCACGGAGTCCCCCGGTACTGCTGCTCATTCTGATTTGTGCTGATGTATTGTGATGTATTCTTGTAAGTAACAAGAACATTTCCCAAGATATAGACATATCTGATATTGGCAGAAAGCTTCAATTCGTGTTAATCTAACTGCACTGTCCAATTTACAGTAGCTATTACAGTGAAATAATAGAATGCAATTGTTTGAGGAGAGTACACAGATTTGAACATGAATAGTTATTAATAAAGCCATTAGGCAGATTTGGGCAGTCTTGATGCAACATTTTGAACATAAATGCAATCGTTCATTGGATCAGTCTAAAATGTTACACATACACTGCTGCCATCTAGGTGCCAAAATCTAAATTGCAGCTGGGCTGGAATAATACATGATGGACAAAAAATATACAAAATAACGGTTGTTTTTATCTTTGTATTATCTTTTACCAGATATATTGTTTTATATTCTCCTACATTCCTTTCACATTTCCGCTAGCTTCAAAGTGTTTCTTTTCAAATGGTACCAAGCATATGCATATCCTTGCCTGAGTTACAGGAAGTTAGATTTGGGTATGTCATTTCAGGCTAAAATTTTAGAAAGGGTCCGATCCAGAAGAGGTTTTAAGCATATCCCAGTTTAGGTCACCTAACAGTAAGAACTCTGAAGACAGATGGGGAGCAATCAATTCACATATGGTGTCTAGGGCACAGCTGAGGGCTGAAGGGGGTCTATAACAAGCGGCAATGGTGAGAGACTCGTTTCTGGAAAGGTGGATTTTTAAAGTAGAAGCTCAAATTGTTTGGGAACAGACCTGGATAGTATGACAGAGCGTTAATCACACTCTCGTTCAGAACAGCGGATGTTCTCATGCATGCTTCAGTGTTGCTTGCCCTGAAGC